>NC_072732.1:56787861-56991955 GCF_026930045.1 Uloborus diversus
AGTATACTGAACGTGAATATACTTACTGAGTATGCTACACGTTGTTAAACATTTTTAACAGTGGATAATTATTTTTTGGCTAAATTTTAGAATTATTTGAAAGATATAATTTACTTGAAAGAATAAAAGCATTTATGTAAGTTTTTGAACATTTTTCTGACATTCAATAATATTAAAATTCATTAAATTTCTTGATTTTGCTTTCTTTAGTCGTTAACCCTCAATAGCTATGGAGAAATGATTTTATTAATTAGTTCATACTAATAGAGTCGGGGGAAAATTTAATGTAATAATTAAGGAAATGTAATTGTTTTTCATTTTTCATTCATAAAAAAAAATTTAAAGCTACCGTCAAAATAAAATTACAGCATGCAATTTTTTTTTTTTTTAAGACGACGAGCTATAAAAGTATAAATAAGGATCTCAGTGAAAAAAAGCTATTCTATTTTTTAGGCCTTAAAAGTAAGACATCAAAATAATGACTTTTTAGTGCGGTGTTTCCCGCACTATTCTTATGATTATTCCGATCGTTGTATTCTTACTGCAGTTAAAGTCTTCAGGCCAGATTATATGTCAGAATATGCGAGTATTTATTTGTTTAGTGTTAAATATAGGGGTAAGGCGTAAGCTAAAATCGGGGAAACATCGAGGCTTTCGATTTCTGTTCGGGAAGGAACATTTTCAGAAATTTTGTCCCGTGACATTAGTTTATCCCCCAAATTTAAGCCTCGTTTTTTTACTTAACTTCTCCACTAACATGGTAACACACATTAATTATTTCAAATAACAGCATAAAATTCTTAAAACTCTCATCAAAGTGAGTGTTTGATAAGTGTCTGCCATGTTATCAAAGTTTCGGTAGTCATCCAAACCTCGGCATATTTCCCAAGTTCAAAACTGGTGTTGGTCCCGTTGCTGCCCTATTTCAGGCCCTGTGCTGTACTTACTTTTAAGTATGCTGTAAAAAAGAGATAAATAAAAAGGTCAGGTTTTTTCCTTTTGAATTTCCGAAAAAACTCGGCGATACATCGGCATTTAGATGTTCTCCAAGGCCGATGGGCTGATGTTTTCTCCAAGTTGGCATCGGCCGCCGATGCCGATGAATAAAATTTTGAACCATCGGCGCCGATGCATCGGCCTGGCCAATGCATCGGTCAAGTGCTAGAAGTTAGTGTCTACTTTATATTGGATGTTTTTTTTTTTTTTTCGCTTGAGGTGGTGGTAAAGTCGAACGTATGATTGTTAGCATCAAAGTAAATAAAATTTGTCGCTGTTCATGGTACTGAATAGACAAAAATATCGAGAGGACTTTCTTTTTACATGAAATCCGTAGCGCTTAAAGCTTACAGTCAGTGCAGAAACTAGTGATGGGCATATTCGAGTTCTCATAATCGAATCACTCGATTATTCAAGATCATTCGAGAACTCTATTGTCACGAGGTCTCAGTGGGGTGGTTTCCTTCAGTCAAAAGTACTACTTTTAGTCATTGAAATGGATAGAATGAGCAAAAAATAAAAGCATGGACCCAGAAAATACTTTCATTTTCCCAACAGTTTTTTTTTTTAAATTAATTTTTTTAAATGTCCGATTTTTCAAACAAGGCGTGGTCTTTATGACGTCACAAATGATGCACTTTGCCACATCTTTCTACTACGTTTCCACGTTATGATAATCAAGCAGCGAAATTGCGCTCTTACGCTTGCTACCAACTATGTCGTTGCCAATACACGTGAGTACAGATGCAAATTAAATATTTTGGACCTTGAATGGCAACACTGAATGGCATTTCATCATTTGTGATGTCATCGGCAGAAGCGTTAAACGATGAAAGAGCACCGATTTAAGTAATTTTTTAAAAATATTAAACCTAAAGAAATTATTTAAAAAATGGTCAGATCCTATGTTTTTAAGGATGCTCTTTCCAAAAAAAATACTTTTAAAATTTTGGAAACGACCCCATTATCGTATCCCGAGTTCTCGATTATCACTTTCCAAATTCTAGAGTGATGGACTGCTCGAGTTCTCGATTTGTGAACTCCTCGAGATGTTGATTGCTCGAGTTCTCGAGACGGCAATCACTCGAGCATTGTATATCTCGATGAATTTTATAATCGAGTGAACTATTGACAAGAGATAAAATGGAGGAAGTAAAGACTTTCATTCGTGAAGCAAAACCCCAAGTCACGTGATAAATTTTAAAGCAAAACATTGGAAGAAATCAGGTTTCTTTTTCTAGTTTCACGCAAAACATGCCAACCATTCGTCGTTGTTGAGTCACGTGACTTGGGGGTCTTTGTCTCAGCTTTTGCTAATGCCAATGATTGAACTTGCTCCCTCCATTTATTAATTCCTGCTCTAAGGAATGAACCTTTCGTGCAAATGACTTTTGGAGTGACTCAGTTGCAGAAGCAGACCCGTCATTTAGGGGGTCAGGGGGATCGTTTGAAAAAAAAAAATTACATATAAGTGGACGTGGTTTTTGTTGTTTTCCGGAAAAATTGGCATGGAGTATACGAGTATAACCCTTGCCCCCTCTAATAGAAATTGAAGGGCCGCCTGTGCAGAGATGCCCTCGGCTGGAGGGGGGTCATGACGCGGGCTGTACCATTGTAATTCGTAGGGGATGTTAGCTTTCTTAGGGAGTATTCCTGGAAGGGGGAGAGGGATCCGTGGTTTTTAAAGGGTGCGTCAGTACACTTAAGGAATGGACGCTCCTGTGATCTGAATGGTTTAAAATGAAATAATTGCTTCTCGAATGTTTCATTCGTATAGTGTTGTAATTGAATGTATGCTGTCGAATACTAGATTATCAAATGATTCTTTGGGATGAAGGGGGGTAGTCGATTCTTGGGTAGTCGAGTAATATGTTTTTCAGCGAAAGGTGTTAAGGTATGAAAACATGGACGGGTCTATGGGTGACCAATGGGTTGTGTGTCCCGGTGGTGGAAGTCAAGTTTGGAGGACTTTAATTAGGTTCTCACTTGAGAGGTATTAAAATGAAAATTATATTTCATGTAAAAAGGGGGAATACTTTAGTAGAAAACCTGAGGGGACATCTATCCCCTTATGTCAACTTCGACTACACCATTAGGTAATGAAACAAATGTAATAGGAGATAACAAACGTTTTGTAGCACAAATATAAAAATTACTGCAGACTCGTGTTTTGGTGTTTCCAGCAATCCCTTTTCAATCCAAAATAGTGAGTTTCTGGATTTAAAGACATTATTGGATGTCTTTGCACCTCGTAGGGCGATGACACACACTCTCAAATGGTCAAACGTTACGAAGCATCCGCCTAGAACAGCGTTTCTTAAATTGTGTTCCACGGAAACCCAGGGTTCCATGGAGATCACTCAAGGGTTCTACAATTTTTTTTTTTTTTTCATGCAAAACGATCAAAGTAGTCACTTAAGAATTTGGTTTGAGTTTAGTGTTTTCTGAGTATTTTCCGCTGAGAAAATATCAATCGTGGATCAAAAAGCCATTTTATTGTCAATGTATGACCTTCAATTATGTCAGCTCTGTAAAACGACTCTTTAATTGAAATGGCAAATGATCCTTATTTGCTTCAAAAAATTTGAAATAATACCATCCAGTGAAATTATGGTGCAATTTTAAAGATGAATGTCCTCAATTGTCACGAACTTTCTTGTGGATATTTTTACTACTTACAACTAAATTTCATGTTTTGAACTTATCTGTCGACAAAAACTAAATATCAGCACAGGCCTAGTGCTGAGCCTGATCTGAGAAAACAATTTTTTTCGAGAAAGCCTAATATTAAAGATGTATGTGTCATAGTAAAAATGGAAGCTACTAGATCATTTAAATAAAAACTCTGAAATTTTCCTAGAATCGAGTTGTAAATAGTAATAAGAGAAATTCGAGTTCAGTTTTAAACTAGTATTTCAAGTCGAAAAATGTTTTTTTTTTACAAAAAAAAATGTTTTTGTTGAAAATAAACCATTTCTAGAATGTTGCATGCAAACTATACTATTAAGGATAACACAGGGGTTCCACGAAGAAAGTGGATATTCAAAAGGGTTCCACTTAGCGAACAAATTAAGAAACGATGGTCTAGAAAAAGAACTCCTCCTCCCCCTTTCCCCCCCAAAAAAAAAACATCCCTAAAAAAATTTAGTGGCGCTGGACACGCCATGGACCGCCCCCTCCCCTTTTATTATTTTTTTAGTGGTCACCCCTGCAGAAGTCAACTCGAGTCTGAAAAAGCTATGAAAATTAACCCGTGTAGTTAATTTTCATAGCTTTTAGACTCGAGTACATCTCGAACATCTTGAGATCTCGATTTAAAACATCTCGAGATCTCGATTCAAAATATCTCGAGTAGTCATCGTTCGAGTACTCGATTTCAAAAGATCTCGATTATCAACCTCTCGAGCACTCGATTTCAAAAGATCTCGATTCAAAATATCTAGTAGTCACCGCTCGAGTACTCGGTTTCAAAAGATCTCGATTATCAACCGCTCCCTACTCGATTTCAGCAGATCTTGATTTTCAATCGCTCGAGTACTCGATTTAAAAAGGTCTCGATTACACTGTGTGACATGATTTTTCTGACATGAATACTGTCACGTGTTTTGCGTTACTTATTTAATTGTATCCAAATTTGCCAAATCATATGGGTGTCTTAACACGTCACATTTCTTAGTTATAGCTTCTATAACATTTTCATGCACCCTCGCTTATAATGAAATAAAAAGAGTTTAATTCCATATATATTTCAAGAATTAGGAGTATAAATCAGCCTATTAGTATATACTGTAAAAAATATCATCTGCCACAGTTATTGTTTAATAGAATATTTTATTTGAATTCAAATTGTTGTAAGTCTTTGAAGTGGCGACACTTAATATTTTAATTTATCTCTTATTCCATGAGAAAATGATTTTTCCACCCTTACATACAAAACTGGGTGTGACGAAATATTTTGTCAAACGTATGGTTAAATATTGCAAAGGATTTCTGCATTTGAAAAGTGTTTTTCTCAAAATGAGTGATGCTAAATTAAAAAGAAAGCATTTATATCAGCCCACAAATAAGAACGCTTATGAAAAAACAATGACCTTGATGAAAATCTCACCCAAGACGAACTACCGGCTTGGTTCTCTCTAAAGGAGGTTACTCGAGAATTTTTAGTCAATCATAAAACTAAAAAGACTAAATTTTTTAGTGAAAACTTGTTGCAAAACTATGAAACGATGGAGTGCAGAACGACATTTACATTTCGTGCATTCTCACTTCGATTCTTTGCCTTCTAATCTTGCAATGGTGAGTGATGAGCAATGTGAACACTTTCATCAAGATATTAAACGTATAGAAGAATGTTACCAAGGAAAATGGAATGCAAAAATGTTGGGAGATTAATGTTGGTTTCTAATTCAAATCATTTCACTATTCACAAGACAAAAAGAAACTTTCATCATTTTCTTTTATATCATCTGGCTTATTTTTCTTTTTTCTTTTTACTCAGTGATGCCTGTGCTATTTCTCTTCACAATGTATGTATAAGTGTACATTATTACTACACTTGATTCAAAAGCATAAGTAGTTCAACATGTTTAGATTCTGTTTAAAAATTTCAGTTTTTAGCCATTTATGGAAATTAAATTTGTCATAACTATAAAATTGTACGTGTTGCAAGAATTTAGTTTATATATTCATGTTTAGAAAGCCCAACTTGACATAAATCA
Organism: Uloborus diversus; assembly: GCF_026930045.1. Taxonomy (NCBI): domain Eukaryota; kingdom Metazoa; phylum Arthropoda; class Arachnida; order Araneae; family Uloboridae; genus Uloborus; species Uloborus diversus. The sequence continues at coordinate 56,793,576 of NC_072732.1, forward strand.
GGTGTTTTTCTAAATGTTATAGAAAAAAAGTAAAATTTTGTCACACAGTGTTATAAATCGCACGAGTACTCCATTTCAAAAGATGTCGATCACAAATCACTTGATTATCGAAAGTATTCTATTCTCGAGATCTTGATTATCATAAGTTCTCGATTATGCCCATCACCAGTAGAAACACATTTATACAGATGTATTGTGGCTGTAGTAGCACTGATTGCCATTGCTTCAACAGTTATCACCAACAGTTTCAGTATCTTTGAGCACGTGACATAACTGATTAATTATAGGAATTCGGTGCTCTCGGCTGTAGCTTTGAAATTCGTTTGAAATAATGCTTCGTCCCCTTTCTGGACTTAACGTAGTTCTACGGACTCTATTTTAATAACTGCCCTCAAATAAATGGTTTTGTTTAATGCCTGCTCCACACTCTCCCTGAAAAGCACGAGAGGTTTTTTTTGCCGAGAGATCTGTGACGTCATGGCGAGGGAAGCGTTGAACGAGAGAGCCGTTCACACTCTCGGGCGAGGTGTTTGCGCACGCAGAAGCCGGTGATGTCACGAGCATTCGCGCGCGTTTCAACTGTCAATCCGCTTGTTTGTTTACAAAATGGACCACGAAGTAGATGCAGAGTTTGCGAGGTGCCTGTATTCTTTTTACATACAACTACCTACACATTTACAACACCAAGAAGGCAAAAAAGAAGTCGAGGAAGAAGAGATGGTGGTTGACAAATATGTTTATCCGCTATTTTTATGAAACTGTTTTATGACAACAAATGTGAATTTAAAAATTAAGATTACAACCAAAAATGGCCACAATATTATACAATTTAGTTATAAAAATAAAATATACAGATCTGTACTCATGATTTTCATAGCATTGAATTACACTGTGCGGCAAAAAAAAAAAAAACCCTTCGAAATGCTTCTGTCAAAAGTACTGTCAAAAACATTTTTTTTTTCAAGCAGTTGAACTGAATTAACTCATTTTAATAATGCTGTTTCAAGTGCAGGTGAATTATTAAAAGTACAGGCGAAATTAAGATAAAATCTGAGAATTAAGTTTACAAATAATTATAAAGCCTGATTAAGAATTCTTAATATTTTTAGAGTTTTGCAACCTTAAATATTTCATAGAAATGTACTAAAATGAAACAACATTTCATAGTTAATTTCATAGTTAATTATAAAATTAAATAAAAAGCAGAAAATAATAATCAACTTGCCCGTACAATATTAAATATTACCAGCCATAACGAGTAGCGAAGAACGAAGAAATAAGCTATGCTTGCTAAAAACAAAAACGGAGAATATTCCGCGCGCGAACAGATGGCGGCGCCATCATGGCGCGGGATATTCCTTTGACTCGTGTGTAGTTTACCGCTAGAAAACGGAGACACTACGAGACGAGACAATTACGAGGCGAGGCGCCACGAGCCAAGGGAAGACCTCCATCCACATTCTCGATCTCGTCTTGTCTCGTGGTCTCGTCCAAGAGTGTAGAGGAGGCATAAAAGGATTGCTCTTTCCGTGGATTGTTCACAGCCTGCAAAAATATTTGTTCCATTTTAATCAGGGCTGTGGAATCAGAAGGAAAATGGCCGAATCCAACTCCGACAATTTTAGAACTTTCGACTCCGACTCCTTTACCTCAAAAATCAGGCCGACTCTGACTCTGCAAATACTGGCACAGTTGTGGATTTTGAAGGAAAATGACCGACTCCGACTCCACAGCCCTGCTTTTACCTGAACTAACATGCTTTATAATGTCATATTCCAAGATAGTGTTCGTTCAGTTTAATGCCTATTATCGGCGCAAACCCCGACTTTGTCGCCATTTCTTTTCGTTGATACTCTTTGCTTATCTCACAGAGAAAATGTTTTATTTCTTTCCTAAATACTCAGGTGTTAATGGTCTTTCTTTTCTTTCTTTCTTTTTTTTGAAATGAACACTGTTTTAATGTTTACCGTCTTTTCCAGGTATTATCGATTGCTTCATCCGCATCCCCAAAGAACAAGGAATCCTCAGTTTCTGGCGTGGTAACTTAGCCAATGTCATCCGATATTTCCCCACCCAAGCCCTCAACTTTGCCTTCAAAGACAAGTACAAGCAGGTATTCTTGGGAGGCGTCGACAAAAGGACGCAATTCTGGAGATACTTCTTGGGCAACCTGGCGTCTGGTGGAGCTGCTGGGGCCACTTCCCTGTGCTTCGTGTACCCCTTGGACTTTGCCAGAACCCGACTGGCCGCCGACGTCGGCAAGGGCGCCCAGAACCGACAGTTCAACGGACTCGTGGATTGCCTGGTGAAGATTTTCAAGACCGACGGCCTCTTGGGTCTGTACCGCGGGTTCAGCGTCTCTGTCCAGGGCATCATCATCTACAGGGCAGCCTACTTCGGGTTCTACGACACAAGCAAAGGCATGCTCAAGACCGATGCCAAGCACACGCCCCTCGTCGTGTCCTGGATGATTGCCCAGACCGTCACCGTCATTTCCGGTATCATTTCCTATCCCTTCGACACTGTCAGGAGGCGTATGATGATGCAGAGTGGACGAGCCAAGAGCGAAATGCTGTACAAGAACACCCTGGATTGCTGGATCAAGATCGGCAAGAGTGAAGGTCCAAGAGCTTTCTTCAAAGGAGCTCTTTCCAACGTTATCCGAGGCACTGGAGGAGCATTTGTCTTAGTATTATACGATGAAATTAGGAATTTCTTGATTTAAATTTAATCTAATTTTTAAACAAAGCTCTAGGCACTTTAATACAATGCAAAAAGAATTATTTCAAAGGTAGTCAAAACCTCGGGAACACACAACAGTGTAATGTCGATATTGTTTTGGACTTATTTCTCAATCACAGGAGATGTAACAGAACGGTTCGCGGTTGGAAGTTTTTTTATTTCAACTTTCACAGGCAGTATTAACTTTGAGTTATGGAAAATAAGGTACAGAGGGTTGAACATTTTTCTTATGAAATTGAATTCTTATTATAATTCACGAAATACATCCAAAATTCAATAAATCCCCGATAGTTTCATTGAAAAAAAAATCTAATAATTTGTATAGCCTTAGAACTCAAGTTGTCCCCTCGCATCGCGATAACTAAGGAGAAAGAAACGAGCAAAGGAATTTGAACTTAGTTCATGAAAACCCCGATCACATTCACGTGGAAGGCAGAAAAGTGTTCAATGATTATGTTAGAGATGTATATTGTTTCATAGATGAGAAATTTGCACTTTGTTTTCTGCTTCAAATCATGTAACTATGGTTTAAAAGTTACTTATTTGTCGGGAGCACAGTGCGAATAAAACATTGTGATATTATGCTTGTGTCGTTTTTAATCATCGGTTGAATGAACGGTAACGTCAGCATGAAAGAGAGAACCAATGAATATGATATATTTTTTTTTTATAACTTCTCGTATATTACACTATATTTATTGACATTGAAGTACTCTAGCTAAAATCCAAAAGTTAGCACAAAGTGTTTATCGTAAAATTTCCTCGGCACCCACGTTAACTGTCAAAAACTAAAATTGTCCTTGAAAATTTCAGCAGACAGTACATTTTACTTGCATGCCGACAGATACATTGTTAAACTAAATTTATTACAGACTATCAAATTATATTCTTTTTCATTGTCGGATGGGATCATGTAATGATTTTATGAGTAGAAGTAAAAACAAAATCGAAATCAAAACCGGTTGGTATTTGGATACCATAAATCTAACTTATTTTTCAATAACATTTCGTAAATAAATGGTCATGTACCGACAAATATAGTGTAGAATAGGATATCGAATGTGTGACACCTGAATGTCATGTTCTCTACATCAATTTTGAGTTACATGCCTTCCAACACTTTTTTCAAGCTTTCTCAGAAGAATATTCATGTGTTTTAACATAGAGTTTTATGGCTCATACATATTATGTAAAATAAAATCTCATCCTGTTCCTAAAATACAACGATATGTTAAAATGTTCAGCTTTGTAAAGTCTGCTTGTTTTTGTTGGTAAGTAGATTTGGAACTAACTGAAAGTTCACTGTCCTCAAACTTCTGCCTCCGGCAATTTGTAAAACATATACGATGATCTGTTGAGAACGCGTGCTATGAGTGAGTAAAAACTTGGAACAACTTGAAAGTCCACTGTAAACAAACTTTTTAATCCGGTAGTTTCTCAGACGTACTTTTCCCCATCTCAACCCTCCCCCCTTCTAACGTGTAACCTTTGATTGTCAGACGCATTTGGCGATGTGCAGAGATCGTTTGTTTTCATTAGTAGATAAAGATGTAGAACAAATTGAAAGTTCAGTCAACAAACTTATTCATTCTTCAATTTGTCAAACAGACTGTCGAAAAAGCTAATTTTGGTAAGTGAGTAAAGATTTGGGGCTAACTGAAAGCTAATTGTCAACAAACTTCTTCAACCGGTGCAATTAGTCAGACACATACGATGATCGTCACGTTGAAATCGTTTGTTTTGAGGAGTAAATAAAGATGTAAAACAAATTGAAAGTTCACTGTCAACAAATTTCTTCATCCGGCAATTTGTCAAACATAAGCGCCGGTGAGTCAAACTCGTTTGTTTGATGAATAAGTAAAGATTTCGAACAATTGATGGTTCACTGTCACCAAACTTCTTCATCCGGCAATTAATCGAACGCATACGACGATGCGTTGCAACCCTTTGTTTTGATGAGTAAGTAAAGATGTAGAGCAATTGAAAGCTTACTGTCAACAAACTTCTTCATCCGGCAATTTGTCAAACATTAAGCGATGATGAGTCGAAATCGCTTGCTTTGATAAGTAAGCAAAGATGTCGAACAATTGAAGGTTCATTGTCACCAAACTTCTTCATCCGGCAATTTGTCAAACATACACGACGATGAGTCAAAACTACTTTTTTGATGAATAAGTAAGGATGTCGAACATTTAAAGATTCACTGTCACTAAACTTCTTCATCTGGCAATCTGTCGAACATACACGACGAAGGTTCAAAATCTCTTGTTTTGATGAATAAGTAGAGATGTCGAATAATTGAACGTTCACTGCCACCAAACATCTTCATTCGACAATTGGTCAAACATAAACGACGATGAGTCAATGTTTTAATTAGGTAAAATGTGGAACAATTAAAAGATCATTCGCAACAAACTTCTTTATCCGGAAATTCGTCAAACATACACGAAGATTAGTTAAAACCGCTTGTTTTAATGAGTAAGTAAAAATCTTGAACAATTGAAAGTTCAATTTCAACGAACTTTTCATCTGGAAATTTGTCAAGCATGTACGACGATGAGTCAAAATCGCTTGATTTGGTTAGAAAGTAAAGATGTCGAACAATTGAAAGTTCAGTGTCAACAAATTGCCTTATCCGACAATTCGTCAAGCATATTATATGTATTGACGATGTGTTGAAAACGCTTGCGCTGGGGAGTAAGTAAAGATTTAGAGCAGTGGTTGGAAAAACTACTTTTTTTTGTAGAGAACTACAATTACAACTACTTTATTACAAATGTAGTTACCTACAACTACTTTTTTCAAAATGTAGCAACTACAAACTACTTTTGAAAAGTAGTCGCTGCTTCACTACTTTTTAAAAAATAAATAAATAAAAAACTAACACATACACATCGTTCGAGGATTGAACGAAAAAATTAAAGAAAAACTGGTTTAGATTAATAAATTGGCTCATTTGAAAATGGAACATTACTAAGAATTATTTATTGTTTCAGTCCTTTACCGGGCCAATTTGTCATTCCAAACATTTTTTTACGATTTTTACGAATATTCGCTGCAAGAAGGGATTTAAAAAGTTGAAGGAATTCAACCTAATCCTTTCCTGACAGTGAATATTTCATTCCAGAAGTGCAACTCGGCTACTTGAAAATGTAAATAGTAGATGCAGTCATGATTTGTTTAGAACTTTATATAGAGATACATTTTTGTACAGAAAATTGATTTAGATGGTGAAAAACATCTTTTAAACAAAAGAGAAAAACTTAAATTTCATTATAGGAGTTAATTTTACAGGCACGCATATTTTGTAGGAACTAGGTAATTGATTTTGAGTTTCAAGGTAGGGGTTCGACCCGGACACCATCTCCTTTCTTACGTTACTGATAAAATGAAATAAGAGCATTTTTCAATTTTACCAAATGATCTCGGAAACTTACAATATTTAATAATTGACTTTTATTTTGTTGATATATCGACACTCAATCAGTAAAAAAGGAAAAAATAAAGAAATTAAAAAAAATATCCGAAACGGTACGAGCATTTATAATGAAATATTAATGAATATCCGAAATATGAAACATAACTAAGAATGCTTACTTTACTTCAATGTGCAAGTGTCGACTAGCGCGAAATGGCTAAATAGCGATTTTTCTCGATTAACGAATTTTGGAGCTAACGCGAATTCCTCAAATCGTAACACGAACATTTTCCGAAGGGAATCGCAAGACTTTTAGTATCACCTTCTTAATCGGGTACTAAATATTAGTTTCGTGAATGCACTTTCCCCTTTAGCATCACTAAAAGCCCCACACTAGTCGAGAAACATCGATTTGTTAATCAACAAATCGCCACTCCGATACTTTTTCATTCTAAATATGAAGTTGATGAAACAGTATTTCACATAAACGGACTGTTTATCTAAAGTTTAAAAAGGAATAATGGAAAGTTTCTGACAAATAAAGAAATTTAAAAATTTTCGATATTCTTGAACGAAAGTGCGTCGAATGTAATTACTGTATTTAAAGTACAGTACTATTGCAGTGCTGAACTTTATTATCACTATATACTATACGTACTGTACTGTTTCATTTTATGTCATTCTCTCCCTCTGATTTTGTGTCCCCTAACTGTATTTTTATTCAATAACACAGCTTCTTCTTAAATACAGTAAATTTTCAGTTCTTGACGTTTAAATTCGGAAAAATGGAGTTACGAAATGGGTTTAAATAGTTTGTGGGTCATTCCATACAGATCCAACGGATGAGTGCGCTCGACCATTTTTAATTTTTTTGAAACTCATATCCCAAAAAGATGCATATGAATGATGTTTAAAACCACTTTTATTTTTTTCTCTAACCTTAACCCTTGATTTTTTAGAGGTCATCAAAAGTCATTTTCGCAGTCAAAAATGGGACTTTTAGACCTTTGCATTTTGGCCAAAATCTATTTGAATTACATTTATGGCAGCTAATTTTACGCTTTGGTGTTAAAGTGCATAAGATGATAGTCTTACATGCTGAGTTGCGTGGCTGTAACTTAATAATTAAAATAATGGCAGCAGATTAAAGTTCAAGGTCAAATGTAAAATTTTTACTTATTTCAAAGGGTCATAACTCGCTTAGGGGATAAAAACACAAAGTGAAATATGGCAAAAACTAATCACTGGAGTCACACTAATGAGAAAATATAGCTGTAATTGTGTGTTTGTTTACCCTTTATAAATTACAGCCCTTCAAAGATCAGAAAATTGAGAAAAATGACATTTTTAGACCCCTGTAAACCAAAAGGGGATGGAATTAAAATTAAGATTTCTTGGCCAATTGAATATTCCATTCAAGTATTATACATGTTATATATATTGTTTTGTGTATTTGGTTTGTAAAAAAGATACAGGTCTTTGAAATTGAGCAATTTTGCTAGTTAATTTACGCACTAAAACAGAAATAAAAAGCGTGAAAACTTTATTGCACTTTCTTAAATGGCCTATATAATATATTATACTGGAAAACGATATTTTAAGTATAAAAATAATTATTTTAATTTGATAACTTAGAAATATTTGGACATAAATGAGTAGTTCATACATGAGTGACAGCTTAAGTAGTTCATTTATAGACTATCTACACACACAAATTTTCAATTCATACAAACATACGCTCTGTACAGTAACTTATGTAACTTGCCTAACGTGCAAAAGCATTATCTACATAGTTGAAAGGAAAAAAAAGGTGCTTTTTTCATTTCTTGCTTCAGTGTAGTTTTGAGAAAATGAACTCACACAGTAGTACTATAGTTCTGGTGGTGACACAGCATGTGGCGTACTGAAATACTTTACTCAAATACACAACAAGAATAGAAAGAACTTTCTTAATTTATGTAATCACGAAACGGATTTTAACTTGAGAGCTGAATGGCATTTCTATGCAATATCAAACGGTAATGGACATTGTAACAGAATCAGAAGAATCGTAAAAAGAATTGATACTACTAAGACTAGCTTGCAAAGAACTACTAGAAGTCACATTTTAATTCCTACAGAAATGCATACCTTCTGCATTTTTGCTACTCAACATTGCATGTATACTTTTGAGCATTTAATATATTAAACTAGCTGAAAAAATGCTACAAGAAAGGTTTGACTCTGCAAATAAAATTCCCAATACAACATGTAATCACTGCTTTATGCCATCGTATTTACATATTATCTCTGTAAAATTATTGTCCCCTAGCAATAGGTACGAAGAATAGTGTAGTACTAAAAAGATTATCAAAAGAAAATGCCCATTATTGTCAAAAAAGTTATTACACAGCTTGTGTTGATCACTAAATTTAGAACTGATGTCATTGTCATGCTCCTAGTACATTTTCAAAGTATCAAATTATGAATGTGCCTTGGTAAAGCATTCCAAAACGCCATATACTTGAGTCATCATTACTGCTTTAATCATTACAACTATAGGACTACTAGGTGAGTTCATTTTTTCAAAACTACACTCAAACAAGAAATAAAAAACGCGCTTTTTAAACTTTAATTTTGTATATATAATGTTTTTGCATATGTTTAAGGCAATTTAGATATGTTAATGTGTATTGAAAATTTGTGTGTGTAGATAGTCTATAAATTAACTACTTAAGCTGGCAATCAAGTATGAACTACTCATTCATGTCCAAATATTTCTAAGTTATCAAATTAAAATAGTTTTTTATACTTAAAATATGTTTTTCCAGTATAATATATTATATAGGCCATTTAAGAAAATGCAATAAAGTTTTCACACTTTTTATTTTTGTTTTAGTGCGTAAATTAACTAGCAAAATTGCTCAATTTCAAAGACCTGTATCTTTTTTACAAACCAGATACACAAAACAATATATATAACATGTATAGTACTTGAATGGAATATTCAATTGGACAAGAAATTTTAATTTTAATTCCATCCCCTTTTGGTTTACAGGGGTCTAAAAATGTCATTTTTCTCAATTTTCTGATCTTTGAAAGGCTGTAATTTATAAAGAGTAAACAAACACACAATTACAGCTATATTTTCTCATTAGTGTGACTCCAGTGATTAGTTTTTGCCATATTTCACTTTGTGTTTTTATCCCCTAAGCGAGTTATGACCCTTTGAAATGAGTAAAAATTTTACATTTGACCTTGAACTTTAACCTGTTGCCATTATTTTAATTATTAAGTTACGGCCATGTAACACAGCATGTAAGACTATCGTCTTATGCACTTTAACATCAAAGCGTAAAATTAACTGCCATAAATGTAATTCAAATAGATTTTGGCCAAAATGCAAAGGTCTAAAAGTCCCATTTTTGACTGCGAAAATGACTTTTGATGACCTCTAAAAAAATCAAGGGTTAAGGTTAGAGAAAAAAATAAAAGTGGTTTTGAACAGCATTCATATGCATCTTTTTGGGATATGAGTTTCAAAAAAATTAAAAATGGTCGAGCGAACTCATCCGTTGAATCTGGATGGAATGACCCTTGTGTGAGGCCTTTTTACAAATATCTAAAATAATTGGTACCTTCATAAAAAAATCGTATAAATACTCTTTTCCTCAACGCGAAATTTCAACCTAAGTGGGGAATCTTGGAACGCATCCATCGCGTAAGTTGAAATTCGACTGTAAATGCGGATGACATTCATACCTTTTTGCTTACCGACCAAATTTTGCACGAAACGGAAGCATTTCCGTTATCATACATTTCTATGACACTAATATTTATTGTTAGCCGGTTAGAGGGCAATTCAGTGTCATCCTCTTCTATAACATTTACAGTAGCTTCCATATTAGGAGGATATTGGCACAATAATCTTATTGACATCTAAAATGTTCATCCTCGGTACATTCTCTGCTGACAGAAAACACAAACTGGGTACTACCGTAAAACGGTACAACTTTGTGCCAAGGGGGCAACAATGGGCCGCTATTGCCATGGCGTTGATTTTGCTCTCTAGCGGCCTCTTTTTCGAACTTACGAGCTCTAAAAGAAAAATCACCAAGTAGTGTAACCATTTAGGTAGCTAAAAACGCTTCATCAGAGATTGCCATTGTTTTTGTATACCTTAGATAACTTAGTCGTTCTTAGTGCATGATTCGACTCACTCGTGGAAGAGCCATAAGTCTTCTTTGGGTTAGACTATTTTCCAAGATCTGGTAAGTTCAGATTTGCTTTACTAATTTTTCAGTTATGAATTAAGCCGCTTGCTGACTTAAAATGTTTCGTAGTTTTCACAAGCCTTCAATATTTATCGAAAATGGGAATGTTAAGGTACAACAATGAGCCACCTATTTTTCACTGTTTTTAGTGGCTTGGAGCTTAATTTTATTCTCTGTAGGGATGCTTCCGTCACATTTTGTGTTATTTATTGTAAATAATGGCAATAGAATACAGAAGAAGGCTTGGGGGTCGCCCTATTCACCCGCGCACTCATGATCCCGTACTAGGAGTTTTTGTAGAAGGTGCTGACTAAAATACGGACCAAATACAAACTGGGATAATTTTTAAAAATTGTTTATTTTGATGAGATTTGGAACAAAAAAAATTATTTTGCATTTTAGTTTTCTTTCTTTTTTTGATCTCATTTAAAATTTCTCAGACCTACGTATTTTCTGAGATCTATGTATAGGTACCTAGCCTTTAGTTGGTGAGATTTTTCTAGTTTTCAAATGCTTCTGTGTCAAAACCTAGGCAGAAATAAAGAACGTTAACTACGTTTACCATGTTGAACTTTATTAATCGCTCAAAACGACAAATGATGATTAAGTCTTAAAAAATTGAAAAAAAAATGTAAATGATGAACTAAAAAAATTCTTTATGCTTTTTCAAGCAGAGGACAACATGTAGTCTCAGACAATAAGTCAGTTCAAGTTTTCATAGTGTTTTCTAGATTAAAATGAGATGGCCCATAGTTGTACCCCTACGGGTTACAACTATGGGCCACGGGGGAAAAATTCAGTCTCCTCTTCTTCCCAATTTAGATTTTTTAAAAACATTTCATTCGAAAGACGAGATGTATAGCTACCATTGCTTAAGTCTTCAAATTTCTAAATCAAAGATGTACACGGAATTTTCATTGAAAACATCGAAAAGTGGCCCATAGTTGGACCATTTTATACGGTACTTGGCAGTTATCAATTATTCTTTTCTTTCTAAGCCATGCTCTACTGAAGGCAAATACTCGGGAAATGTGAACATTTTGATGCCAAACAAACTATGGCGTCTAAGAGATAGAACATATGAGGCAGTGAGAAGCAAAGGGATGTAAGTGCCAAAATGAAAAATTAGGAACTAACCTGTACAAATGGTAGGTGAACCACTCCTCTGCTTTGGGGCAAGAGATAGTACTACCAAAGAATATACCAGCTTCTGGTAGGTGCTATTGCTGTTATGCAACGTAAATTTAGAAAAATGTTTCAATGAAAGTCTACCTAGAAAAGCGTTTTACTCAAAACGTGAAAATGTCCACTTACATCCCTTTGCTTCTCACTACCTCATATGGCGTCAAAATATGTCTGATGTCAGCGCGTATTTTTCAGAGCCTTACGAATCTGATTGATGCAAGTTTTACTCGTGTAAGACTTGCACCAGTCAAATTGTTACAAATCTCGTTTTTTTTTTTTTTTGAAACTTTACTTAAAAGTAGTTTTTAGAAATTGCTACAAGCTATTTTTTTTTCTGCAGCGAACTTCTTGCTACTCTACTTTTTTTAAAAGTACTGCGCTACACTACAAACTACAAAAAAATGTAGCTACTACAGTAGCTTCGCTACTTGTAACGCGCTACTTCCAATCACTGATTTAGACCAAATTTAAAGTTTGTTGTCGACAAAATTCCTCACCCGAAAATTTGACAAACATACAAGACAGTGTGTTCAAATAGCTTTTGTTGATGAGTAAGTAAAGATGTAGAACAAATTGAAAGCTCACTGTAAACAAACTTCTTCATTCTGTAATTTGTCTATCATACACGACGAGTAGTCAAAATCACTTTTTTTTTATGAATAAGTAAAGTTGTTGAACAAATTGAAAGTTCATTCTCAACAAACTTCTTCATCCGGGCAATTTATCAAACGTATACGAGGAACAAGTTGAAAGTTCAACGGCAACAAATTTCTTCATCCAGGTAATGTGTCAAACATGTACGAAAATGTGTCGAAATCGCCTGTTTTAATGAGTTAACTCTCAACAATATTCTTCTTCCGGTAATTCGTCAAACATGCACAAAAATTGTATACCTCCAGTTTCAAATCTGTTCATTTTCTCTTTTACATCATCGTTGCACCTATACACCAAATAACTAAGAGATGAGCCTATTAATTTGTGTTTTACTTAGTTTTGAAATAGGTTTACTAAATCCATATTTTAATGATTCATTCGAGTTTAAAAAAAAATTAGTGGAATTTCAAGCATAAATCATCGTGTTGTTAAATCATCTCTTCATCACTATGTAACACTTTGCTACTCTTCAGTAACATTTTTGTCTAGATGAAGAGAAAGAAACTGTTTGAGTCATTGGAAGCTCGCTCGTATCAGCAACCATTCGGGTTAGATGATTATAGATTTTTTCATTTTACTACGTAAATATAACTTGGTGTCTCTCCAGTTTCGTCGACACGAACCCCCCCCCCCCCCCCACTCTGCTTTTCAGTTTCAATCAATCATACCTTTTGATACATTAAAGGTGGCAGGAAATTTGAAATGTGTTGGCGAAACTGGGGATAAACCGGTTAACTTACGTTTAAAAATGAGGATGCTACTTTTACTTTTATAGGATCGAAGGTACTTATTTTTCAAATAGTGTTTAAGTATAATCTTCCCAAAACTTAGAAAGTTTTCATTTATGCTTTCTTTAATTTGTAAAAATAGTCGACACTTTGTACCAAATATAAGCAGAAAAATGACACAAAGTAAATAAAAGCAGCACAAATAAAAGCGACAAAACTAATTTAAAGCCCAGCGGTCATCTGTTTCGAGTCTACCTATACGACCCTCTTCATCAGTGCATAAAAAGAGAGGTTCACGATAATCCAAACACAGTAAAGTGAACTCGTAATTTTTATTCTTTATCCATGCTACTGTAATATCAAGGGTGCCTACCTAGGAGAGGGGGGGTCATAGCGCAGGCTGCGCCATTGAAATTTTTAGGGAAGGGGGTTGCTTTGACGGGTATTTTTCTCATTTTTTAGGGGGGGGGGGGGCTCTTTACGATATTTAGGAGGTACCGTCCATGCTCATAGGGGAGGAGCATTCCTGTTAATATTTCACCGATAGATTTTAAAAGTAAAGCATATATAGCTTCTCCTTTTACATTGGGAAACTGTTTACAAAGAAAATATTTAAATTAAAATTGGTGCCGTTGGGATTTTTTGTTGTCAACATTCGTCCAGATAAAGATCATTAAGCTTCATACTTGCGCGTAGATGTAACAAAAAAAAAAAGCTTCAGTTTCTACTTAAAAATAAAGCAAATATCTTTAAAGAAAAACCCATGCCAGTTCTTCTTTATTGAGATTTAATAACAAGTAAGTTACTTAAACAACTAAAATTGTTATGATATGTAAGATTGCGGCTTGAATTCAGTAAGCTTTTACAGAAATTACCGTTGTAAATGCAAAATTGCTTCCCTCCGTTCTTGGCTTCGTTAACTTGGTATTCCACCCCACAAAAATATGAAATCCACCAGACTTAAGGCAGATACTTGTCTCAATAAAGTTCTACACACCTGGTTCGACTGGCATCCCCCCCAGAAGACACTATGCCTTTGTCTCTTACACACTCTTTAACACAAAGATGGCCCAAAAATAAACGATGCTGAGAAGCCAGAAAAAACTATGCCACTAGTAACAGAAGCCGGCATGCATCGCGTAGGAAGCGTTTCCCTGGTTACCAAGCAAGGATCGATGACGTCCTCGAATGCATACGTCAGAATGACGTCATGAATGCACGTAAGAATGAAAAAATTTTGAATGCGAGTCTAGCCAGAGATACTTTTTTTCCCCCTCGGATCACAGACGGTGTAGCAACTATGTTACACGGAACGTACCACAAAACATAATGAAAACGAATGTGTATTTCTTTGATAATACAGCTGAAAATTCAACTATAGTTGAAGCAAACCTAACCTGGCAAGATTGGGAAGGGTATGTGAATCCTAATATACTAGCTTTACGACGCTGACTCGTTCAGTTTTACCCCAACTACAGTATGCGATCTTTTTCGGAACAAAAACAAAATGTAAATTCTTGCAAAGAGGGGGAATTTTTAAACAAATTTTATTGCACTGCTACTCACATAAAAATAAGTTAATATCGTGACTTTTCAAACATTTTGGACGTCTTTACTGGGTCAATCACAAAAGTATGGCGGAATACAAATGACCCACGAACCACATGTTGAGTATTTTTGGTTTAACTGCGTTCTACGAACCTTTTCAAAATCCACGTAAAGTGGTTTAACTTCGTTCTTAGCTTTTCGTTTTATCAAGTCTATCGAGATTTGAAAATTCAACTAAAGCTTGACCACGGAGAGATGACGGTTTACCTTGACGCTGAAACGTCATTTGTATCATTTGTAATAGGTTGCTTGTTATTATTTTTTAACAGATAGGATCAGTGAAAAGGACGCACCTTTACTACTCGGTGCTCTCAGGCTGATTCTTCCTATTACAAATGTTTCCAACATTGTTGAGAGAACATAGTTCTCTCGCAACTTTTGGTTGTGTTGGTGAGCTTTCTGCACTGATGAAGAGGCTCCATTGTAGCCTTGAAATAGCTATATGCTGTATCT
Organism: Uloborus diversus; assembly: GCF_026930045.1. NCBI lineage: Eukaryota > Metazoa > Arthropoda > Arachnida > Araneae > Uloboridae > Uloborus > Uloborus diversus. Next base: position 56,808,617 of record NC_072732.1, read on the forward strand.
TCTCCAATATTTGTGCTTTATTTACGTTGTTTTTCACTTTAATCATATTGTAGCACAAAGCTTATATGATAATTTTTCATATCTGTACGATATAGTACAAGCAATGCTAAAAATGCTGAGCGTGAAGTTACTTCTCTGCTCGTTGAACAAAAAAAGAAAGAAAAAGAATATATATTTATGAACTCACTCGAAAAAGAAGAAAAGAAATGGAAAAAGCACGGAAGAGTTAAACATTTACCTTCTTCTTTTCTTTTCTTGAATTTGAATCTTACGTGTATCAAAATAAAAAGAAAATCTAAAGGCGCATCTGAAAGACTGTTAACATGAAAAATACATTGTTAATGAAAAGTTCACGTTGCTTTCAGAGGAATCAATTGTTTCAGAACTGTTGATGATATTTACAGCATCATCTGCAAATTAAATAAATAAAACATTTCTTCATCTTTATATTCAAGTTGCACACATTTAACTTTAAGTTTCAATTTAAAAATCATTAAATTATCAATTTTCCTGCACCGTTTCGGCATCGACAAATGATATGCTTGATTTTTTTGGGGGGAATACGCTCGAAAGTAATGAATAAAAGCATAGTAATATATAAAAAATAGTCAAGCTTAGTTTTTAGAGATGAGTTTGTCAAGTTGGAATCATCTGGAGCAGGGCTGTGGAGTCGAAGGGAAAAGGACCGACTCTTGACTCAGCCGCAGTGGCAGAGTTGAGGAATCTGAGGAAAAATTACCGAGACTACGATCCTTGGAATTTTATACCTTCAACTCCAGATTCCCACTCCTTTACCCCAAAATCAGTCCTACTCCACGACCCCGACTTCGCAGCCCTGTTTTTGAATAGGCCACCATCCTGAAGCGCAGAGGCGTATTTACTATGTCGCAATTGCAAGGGATCGTACGACCATAGGGACCTCAAAGGGGAAGCAAAAATGCTCATGATAAATACTTTACAATGTTCTGTGATAGACAAAGTTGCTCCAAAAAATTTCTTGCAACAAGCCCCAAGCTAGTAAATTCGTCATTGCTGAAGAGTGTTGACGAAGGTTGACTGAGACTGATGATTATACTCACTTATGCGTTGAGAGAGGAGCGGGGGGGGGGGGGGGCAGGGGGTTCTCGCCTGAAAAGGCAGCCTACGGCCGAGGTCAGAAACGAAAACAGAAAAGATATTAACTTCAATATAGTACTGTCAATTTTACTAAAGTGACGAAAGTAGAATTAATTTCTTAAAGCTATTCGTTTTATTTGACACAACTAAGTTTCGTGAAATAATTGGCTAAAATATGAAATTTATTATATGGGGTATTCGTCTCAAAAGGCAGCCTTTGTGTACTACAAAGTCAGAAACGAAAACAGAAAAAGATATTAACTTCAAGATAGTTCCCTCAATTTTACTAAAGTGACGAAAGTAGAATTAATTTCTGAAAGCTATTCGTTTTATTTGACACAATTAATATCGTGAAATGATTGGCTAAAATATGAAAATCAATTTTGATACTGTTGAAAATCGAGTAAAAAAAAAAAAAATATTGACTCATAAGTCTGGTCTCAATGAATGATTTAAAACGGCTACAATTATTGTTCACAGTGGCACGTATAACTATTTAACCGACTTCAAAAAAGGAGGTTATGATTTCGTCATGCGGCTTTTTAGGTATGTTTTCGGTTTAATACAAGACTACTGGACTGATTTGAAAAGTTCTTTTTTTTTTTGTTTGGAAGGGTATACTTCACAGATGGTCCCATGGTAATTTGGTCTGGATCTGATAAGGGGTCTCGGAGAAATCAAAGAAACTTTGAATTTCACACGTTGTGGATACGCAATTCAGCTTACGTCAGCGGGCGGAATACGTCACAGGTCAAGTGGATTTTCCTTCGTCTTGAACGAAAGTTCTCGCGGTATATGGATGATTAATTTTCGCCGCCTGTTAATTTTATAGGTGTTACCAATGTTTTACTACGTAGCAAAGCAGTAAATTAAATATATTTTGCTACTTTGATATCTGAATCAATTACCTTAATATTATTTTTAACAAAAATAACTTAATTTATTCACTAAAATGTTTTTTTTTTTTTTTTTCGATAATTCAATTTTTAAACATATTTAGTATTCAATCCAAGGGGAATTGAATGCAGAACACTTCTCCCCCGATGATTTAACTTGTATAATAATATGTTGTAACTGGTGTCTGATTTCTCAAGTTTGACCAGTATTCTAGATTTACCATTTCACAATGCCGTCAGTTTAATTTGAAATTAGGATCATACTAATTAGCACAGTTCAAAAAAAAAAGTAGGAGTTTCTGAACTTGTGGTATTAGTTTCTTCTTTGTACAATGTTCTACAAATACTCGAAGACACCTGTATTCAGGGGCGTGCACAGGGGGGGGGGGAGAACACCTGTTGGTCTGGGACTGAGAATGAAGTTTGCCCAATTTTTTTTAAGCTAGGGGTGATCTATAGGGGTAAACAATGTGAAGAGGGGCGCAGAGAAGTCATTTGTGACGGGCCACAAAATTTCTGTGCACACCTTTGCCTGTACCGTTTAGGAAAATTCTTTCTTTCTTTTTTTTTTTTTTTTGTTTGAAACGGTATATTTCTCCGGCGGTTTAATGGTAATCAAGTTCAGATTTGATGAAATTGAGGCAACTCTTAAATTGTCATACTTCAAATTTAAAGCGAATTGTACTTTATTAACTTTGTATATCGTCTCGCTTAGTGAACCGGTTTATTTATTCATTCATTTATTTATTTATTTTTGTTTAGTGGATAGGGGGTGGTCTAACTTTACTCTAAGGTTCCAAATCTTTGATTTACCCCATTTGTTCTTTAGAGAAAAGTTATGGGTAAAAAACAATAAATTTCATGTTATTTCCCTCACGAACGATTAAATATAAAACAAATTGTTTTAAAAAAATGCCATAAAACAAAGGTATGTGTTTTCTTTACCCATAGTTAAAGAAAGTACTAAAATACATTATTATTTAGAATAATAATAATGAAAATTTTGAATCAAGGATTCTCTGAAGCAAACATAATGTTACAAAACCTGTAAATAGTTTCCCGTAATGAATATACAACCCCTTTTCATATGGCTAAAATATACGACCCCTATTTCCTTTTTGTTCATTGATAAAATTTGATAACGGTCTACTACTTTACAGAAGCGTGTGGAATATTTGAGAAATTTCTTTTCGGTGTCTATATAAGCCGTTAGCGATGGATAAACAGGGGAGTTTCGATTGAGGATTTCGAACTGAGAGCATTTTTGCTCTGTTTATTGCGAGGCATTTCGCTGTGTTGTTTTCGTATTTGGAAGTAAATACGTGTGTAAACGTTGAGTTTACGGTGTTGTGTGATAATTGCTTAATTGCTGATGAATAATTTAGCAGTTGTTGACGATCTTTCCTGTACATAGTGTAAATAAATTTCCTGTGTTTTTATCAAGAACTGTGTCTTCATTTCAAGAAAGTGGAAGTCGCACCGAATCCGTTACAATTTGGCGACCAACGTGGGGCTTCTTCTGGACTTTCTTGGAGTAAGTGTGACTTTGGACATTTTTTCATAAACACTTTTTTTGAATTAGGACTTTATTTTTATGGTGATTACTCGCGCAATGGATGAACAATTAAAACAACTTCTTGACGCAATCACCTCTGTGAAAAACGATATGGCGGCTAATCAAAACCAATTGAAAAGTGATTTAACGGTGCTGAAAATTGACCTAGTTTCTAACCAAGAGGAAATTAAAAACGATCTTACTTCGGTAAAGACTGTGATGGAAAATAAATTTAATGAGATAGAGCATCGAGTTGATGCTATTGAAGGAAAGTTTGAGGCAGTTGAAGGCCGATTCATCGCAGTGGTAAATAAAATCGAAGAGAAATTTGAAGAAAAATTAAGTTCCGTTGAAGGCCGATGCACTGCTGTAGAAAATAAACTGGAAGAAGAAGATAGAAAATTTCATCAACTTAAAGAAGACATCTTTAAAGACCTGGAAAGGAGATTGGCGATCGCGGAAAGCAGCTCTGTACAGTTTGGCGCTCCCACATCGGTTGCTCGACCGTCCATTAAACTTGCCACATTTGATGGGAAAAGTTCGTGGCAGGTGTACAAGACCCAATTCATGATAGTGGCGGAAGCGAACGGATGGAACTCTGCTACCAAGGCCTGCCATCTTGCAGCATCCCTGAGAGGTGACGCAGCGGACATTCTTCAGACCCTTCCGGACAGCCAGCGCCTGGATTTCGCCGCCCTCACAGCTGCGTTGGAGCTTCGCTTCGGTGAGAAGTGCTAGAAAGATTTCAGCCGACTCCAGTTGAAGTCCCGTTTCCAGAAAACTGGGGAAACCCTGCAAGAGCTTGCGGCGGACATCGAGAGACTGTCTCATCTTGCTTTTTACGACTGCCCTGCGGATGTTCGAGACAACCTGGCACTCAACTACTACATCGACGGGGTTCGAGATCCGGAAATCCAGAAAGCTCTACGGATGGCGGATGTCAAAGACCTGAATTCTGCTGTTGTGTATGCGATGAGATACGAGGCCGCCCAAGAAGCAACCCGTGTGGATCGCCATCTAATCCGGACTCAGGAAGCTGATGAGTCTGATTCCAGGTCGTCCCATCTCGCTGAACTTGAGAGACAACTCGGTGACTTGACAAGACATCTGAGCAGCATAACAGCCCAAAAGAAACAAGAGCAGAAGTGCTGGAAATGCGGTAGTGAAGGACACCTGCGAAGGAGTTGTCCGGCTCGCCAAGCTACGCGAGGGAAGGAAATCACCACCACTAGAGCTCTGCAGATTTCCTCTTCTAGTAGTGGCAGTGATGGACTTTTCATTTACGCACATGTAAATGGGAACCCCTGCAGACTGATTGTCGACACTGGAGCCAATGTGACAATCATTAGGACAGATGTGGCTCGTGAATTTGGATTGAAACTGCTGTGGACATCGCCACGCGTAAGTCTCCAGACTGTGACAGGTGACAAGATCGAGATTGACGGTAAAGTGGACTTGGAAATAGTGTTTGGGAATGCCACCTACCATCATACGGCATTCGTCGCTAATATCACGGACCCTTTCATTCTCGGATTGGACTTTTTGAAGAAATATGACTTCACTCTCGACTTCAAGACTAATGAGCTGCACTCGATGAGAGAAGACATAGCCGTTTTCCCTGCAGAAAGTGATGTAAAATCCGCTCATCAAATAATAGCCCAAACAGATTTATCGATTCCCTCAAGGTCAGAATCATTAATACCTGGCTCCCTTGAAGAAAGCAATAGTTTTCGATTTGGACTCATTGAATACCCTAACCTAAGCAATAACCTAAAAGGAGTGCTGGTAGCATCTACACTTGTGGACCTTCTAAGGATGTAATTCCTGTAAGAGTCGCCAACGTGAGTGAAAGGCCAAGGAATATTCGGAAAGGTGAAGTGTTAGCAACTTGTACTCCTGTAAACTGCATCATTAGAAGAATCAATTCCCTCGAAACTGTGTCTTCTGAGTCCTTGACATCGAAGTTAATTGGGAGTGCGCCATTATCGAAAGATCAAAGAACTGCTGCGGAACAATTGGTGGACGACTTCAAGCATCTGTTTTCATCTACATCGGAGGATGTTGGCCGTACGAATTTAACGCAGCATAGGATCTACACTGGAGAACACCCCCCTATTAAACAGCATCCAAGACGACTACCGTTCGCCAAGAAGGAAGAGGTTGAGACCCTCCTGAAAGAGATGCAGGAGAATGATGTCATCGAACCCTCGTCCAGTCCTTGGGCCTTTCCCATCGTCTTGGTCCGAAAGAAAGATGGCTCCACCAGATTTTGTGTCGATTACAGACGGCTGAATGAAATCACCAAGAAAGACAGTTACCCTCTTCCACGGATAGACGACACCTTGGACACTCTTTCCGGACACAAGTGGTTTTCGACCCTGGACTTGAAGAGCGGCTACTGGCAGGTTGAGATACTCCCTGATGACCGAGAAAAGACAGCGTTTACAACTGGACAAGGCTTATGGCAGTTTAAAGTGATGCCCTTCGGCCTCTGCAATGCACCAGCTACTTTCGAGCGTCTTATGGAGACAGTGTTAAGAGGACTTTCCTACGAATCCTGTCTGGTCTACTTAGACGATATCATCATCGTGGGACGCAGTTTCGAAGAACATCTGGCAAATCTTAGGAAGGTGCTGCAAAAGCTTAAGGAAGCCAATCTGAAGTTAAGCCCGTCCAAATGTAATTTGTTCCGCCGGGAAGTGAACTACCTTGGTCACATCATCTCTTCTGAAGGTGTACAAACCGATCCAGAAAAGGTGTCTGCTGTCAAGAGTTGGAGTCGTCCCGAAAACATCCATCAGCTGCGAAGTTTCCTGGGGCTCTGCACCTACTACAGGAAGTTTGTAAAGGGTTTTTCCAGCATTGCACGACCTTTGCATAAGCTGACGGAGAGCAAGCAAAAGTTCGAATGGTCCAAAGAATGCGAAGATGCATTTCTACGACTGAAGGAGGCTTTAACATCAACGCCTATCCTCAGCCTGAAAAATCCTTCATCCTGGACACTGATGCGAGCAACGAGGGCATCGGAGCTGTTTTATCCCAAGAAATTGACGGAAATGAACATGTCATCGCTTACTGGAGCAAATGCTTATCAAAGTCGGAGCGAAATTACTGCGTCACCAGAAAGGAGTTACTGGCCATAGTGAAAGCTGTAGAACACTTCCATCATTACCTCTACGGCCGAAAATTTCTGCTTCGGACAGATCATGCCTCATTAACTTGGCTTTTGAACTTCAAAAATCCGGAAGGCCAGATAGCCAGATGGATACAGCGGCTCCAGGAATATGACATGGAGATCAAGCATCGAAAAGGGTTATCTCACGGTAATGCTGATGCTTTATCAAGGAGACCCTGTCCTGAGAACTGCCACTATTGTTCCCGAATCGAGAAACAGTATGGAACGACTAGCCCTACCGCCTATCAGGTGACAGTGACTCCAACATCATCAGTACCTGATCCATGGAGTGATGACCAAGTTCGAAAAGATCAACTTGAAGACCCCGACATAAAACCAATTTTAGAGTTCATGGAAAGTGACAGTCGACGCCCTAGCTGGCAGGACGTTTCCATCTTCAGTCCTGCAACAAAAAGATACTGGGCTTTATGGAACTCACTCCATTTACGGAACGGCGTGCTACACCGGAAATGGGAATCTGACGACGGCAAAACATCTAGGTGGCAGTTACTACTTCCCCGATCAAGGATTTCAGATGTTCTGAAAGAAATACATAGTAGTGCGACTGGAGGACATTTTGGTGTCTTGAAAACCCTCAATAAAGTTCGGGAGCGCTTCTTCTGGAGCAAGGCGAAGGATGACGTGGAGAAGTGGTGCCATTCTTGTGACACCTGTGCTGCTCGTAAAGGACCGAAGAAGAGAAGCAGGGGAAGCTACATCTGTACAACGTTGGAGCTCCTTTCGAACGAATTGGGATCGACATCCTGGGTCCTCTACCAAGACCTGCTGATGGGAACAAATACATTCTTGTTTCCATCGACTACTTCACCAAATGGCCGGAAGCATATCCCATTCCAGATCAAGAAGCTACCACCGTAGCAGAGACTCTAGTCCAACATTGGATCTCGAGATACGGAACACCTTTGCAGATTCATTCCGATCAAGGGAGGAATTTCATCTCTGCTGTGTTTAAGGGCCTATGTCAAATTCTCGGAATTGAGAAAACTAGGACAACACCACTACACCCATAATCGGACGGCATGGTGGAGAGATTTAACCGCACAATCCTGAATAATCTCTCGCTTATGGTATCCAGAAATCAACAGGATTGGGACAAGAAGCTACCTTTGTTCCTGCTGGCTTACCGCAGTGCTGTCCACGAGACCACCGGATATGCCCCATCTCAGATGCTCTTCGGACGAGAGCTTCGGCTACCTTGTGATCTCGTCTTCGGTCGTCCTCCGGATGCGCCTGCATCGCCTGAGGAGTACATCCAGGATCTCCAGGCCCGGTTGGAAGACGTTCATAACTTCGCGCGAGAGCGAATCAACATCGCGGCGGAGAAGATGAAGACCCGATACGACACAAGGTCTACTGGACATGAATTCAACGAAGGCGACAAGGTTTGGTTATGGAATCCCATCCGACGGAAAGGTCTGTCACCCAAATTGCAGTCGCATTGGGATGGACCCTACAAAGTCCTTAACCGACTAAATGACGTCGTAGTGAGGATCCAAAAATCACCTAATGCAAAACCTAGGGTTGTACATTATGATCGGTTAGCCCCCATACTATGGCCATAGTTCATGAGTATTACGTAAACAACCATGGTTGATAACATAAAAGTTGTAGATAATTTTTGCTTTTAATGTTTAGTAATATTTCTTATTATTATTGTGTTTTCTGTATCTGTTAGTTATTATTTAATGTGTGTAATTGTGAACTTGTGATAGAATTTTGGCACCCTTTCTGGGGATTGTACTCAGTCCTTAGGAAGGGGGCAATGTTACAAAACCTGTAAATAGTTTCCCGTAATGAATATACAACCCCTTTTCATATGGCTAAAATATACGACCCCTATTTCCTTTTTGTTCATTGATAAAATTTGATAACGGTCTACTACTTTACAGAAGCGTGTGGAATATTTGAGAAATTTCTTTTCGGTGTCTATATAAGCCGTTAGCGATGGATAAACAGGGGAGTTTCGATTGAGGATTTCGAACTGAGAGCATTTTTGCTCTGTTTATTGCGAGGCATTTCGCTGTGTTGTTTTCGTATTTGGAAGTAAATACGTGTGTAAACGTTGAGTTTACGGTGTTGTGTGATAATTGCTTAATTGCTGATGAATAATTTAGCAGTTGTTGACGATCTTTCCTGTACATAGTGTAAATAAATTTCCTGTGTTTTTATCAAGAACTGTGTCTTCATTTCAAGAAAGTGGAAGTCGCACCGAATCCGTTACAATAAAATTCATTCTAGTGGACTTTTTTATCTTCATAATGGGGGCATTTGAAGAACCATGCGACTTTCATCACTAGTTACATGACACGTATTCTTGTGAAACATAAATTACAATTTAAAATTTAACAATTTACAATTTTACAATTTATAATTTACAATTTTACGACTTGCAATTTACAGTTTATTTGTAGTTTGGTAACTGTAAACATTTAAATGGTTTTAACTAAATACTAAGTCTAGTCTATACTTTTCATCAGAAATGAGATGTATCAATTGTTGCATTTCTACTAATGCTCATTCATCGTGAGGTTCAGTTGTAAGTTTAAAGGGTTCTAAATCAAATCGAGCTATTACCTCAAGTCTTGACTATGCTGAGAGCTACGTATACTCGTCCTTTCGCAAAGTTCTATTTTCCTAAATCTATGACAGCTTTATCAAGGGTTGTGTGATACGTATTATTTTCAAATATAGTTTACAATTTACAATTTTAAAATTTACAATTTTAAACTTAAAGCGATTTTTTTTTTTTTTTTGTTTTTTTAGTGACTCGTGCATTTGCTTTCGGAAAGCACACTTTGATAAAGTCGAAATGATAACGAAGACAAAATTTTTTTGTACATAGTTGCGCATTTGAAAAAGCATTTCTTCACAGTCGTCGGAAGTTTCCGAGATGCTGTGGCCTATTTCTTTTTCTATCGTGCGCATCTTAGTTGTTTTCAGACTCATGTGCTCGACGTTTTCTTACTCGACATACGCGTAAGAAAGGATTCAACGTCATGTACCACATACTCTATCTTGCGAACTTATTTTATATTTACACCACTAAAAAGCAAAAAATAAATTACTTTTAAATAAAAAAACCCACCTTCAAAAAACACCAAGGAACTAAAAAGCAAAAAATAACCGATTACACTTACATACTATTTCCTACCCAAAATTAGAAATGAAATTTATTTTACAATTCCAGTACAAAAATCAACTAAACACCTGATTATAAACAAACACTGATTTTAATTATTATACGATGAATTTTTTTGAATACCTATTTAATTTTATACGATCTCTTAATTTTTAATAACCTTTTGAAGTCGGGGCCTCCTATAAACTACTACCTAACGTAACTGAATAGGTTTAGTTTTAAAGACTAATTTCGTGTTTAGTTAAATTAGTGTTTAATTCAGGATTCGCTGGGTTGTCAGTTACGTTAGGCAGTAGTTTTTAGGAGGCCCCGACTTCAAAAGGTTGTTAAAAATTAAGAGATCGTATATAATTAGTTAGGTATTCAAAATAATTCACCGTATAGTAATTAAAATCAGTGTTTGTTTTATAATTGGGTGTTTAGTTTAGCTGATTTTTGTACTGGAATTGTAAAATAAATTTCATTTCTAATTTTAGGTAGGAAATAGTATGTAAGTGTGATCGGTTATTTTTTGCTTTTTAGTTCCTTGGTGTTTTTTTGAAGGCGGTTTTTTTATTTTTTTATTTTTAAAGTAATTTATTTTGTCGACAGTACACGCGTTCACGACCATTCCTCTTTTAAACTTGTGACAAAAACGCTTCTTGCGAATGCTATTGTGTAAAAGCGTCAAAATGCCTGAATAGCCTGCATCTACGACTACATTTCTTACAACATAAGAGGACATAATAACGAGCGGGAGAAGTGGGTACGACTGCAAGTTTGGCTGACATCCAAATGGAAGAGTGATTCGAAATAGATTTCAAGAAGGTCCTTGATGTAACACAGCGGTTAAACCGAATTAACAAACAGCGATGGGAGTATCACATCTGATGTCACGAAAAATGTAATGAATCCGTTCGTTACCAGCCCTTTTATACACAGAACTTGCTTTATACTAAAAGGTAAATCAAAAGAAATAACCATTGTGTACCAAAGACAGACTCGCCCCGAACTAAAATATTTGAGAAGGCGAAAATTCTCAATTTGGCGAATAGAATTCTGATTTTACCTAATGCTAAAATAAATTATCGTTTATACACAACATCCGATGAGAAAGAACATTAGGCAACATTAAAAATAAGTTTAAAAAGTTTAAAAAAAAAATCATATGAATGTTGCAATGTTCTTTCCAAAATCTGCCGGTACAGTCAGAAAAATTTGCCAAATAAGGATTTTTTTGGAAGCCGAATTAATTTTTAGCAAAAGAAGTGCAAGAGCCAAAAATTCTGCAAACTGCGTGTGTAAATAGTTTTAAATTCGTAAAAAGCCGCTGAGGATGAAAAAGCAGATACTAGAGCTCTGACGCAAATTGAGTACTATGCAATACCGAACTTTATCTCTAATATAAAAAAAAAGGAAGAGCCTCATTTTTCTTCAGAATTTCATGAATATTAGACAAAAAAAGAAAGACCTCCCCCCCCCCCACCCCGCAAAAAAGAAATCTCCCATCAGAAAAGGGACATTTATTCTCTTCATATTCACTTTTGAATAGTTCAAAAGAGAAAAAAAAAAGAAAGCAAATCATTATCTTTTGTTTCAAGATTTTGGAAGATGTGTTGCTATTATTTGAAGACCCCCCCCCCCTCCAAAAAAAACGGAGATGGGGCGTCGCCCCTGTGCCCCCCCCCCCCCCCCCCAAAAAAAAATCCGTCCCTGTTGGAACCCCTGTTAACCTCTGCTGTATGCATACATGGAAAGAATCCTGTGAATTAAGCGGCGCTCCCTCCTCCCAAGTGAAAACTCTGTATGCATACTGGCCACTACACCCCCTCGATGTTAAATTCACTATTTTTTTTTTTTTTTTTTTTTTTTAAGTATTACTCCATTAATTGATTTGTTTTCCTAAAGCGGAATACAGATGGCGCCACGACAAAACTGAGTTCCGAAATATTTTCATGAAGAAAAGGGCATTCATTTTCAAGAAGTTTTTCGTCACATATAATATAAATCAATATTATGTATACCACAAAAGACTTGAACCCCTGGTCTGTCATTTCGAAGATTTCCCAGGCAGATTTGGTGTAAAGAAAGAAAGAAAAACTAGTGCACAAGTGAAAAAATATGAAATATATTTCAAAAGCCGGGGGCTGCGATTGCTTCTTCGATCACCCAAGTGATGGCATTTTTTATATACAAAGGGATTACTCATTCTCATACTCATTGGTCATTGTTACCCCACCCCTAACTACTATAGAGCCTGCAGGAACGAGAACCCAGGTCCCTCTCCACCAGAATACCCACATAAAACAACTCCCCTAAAAATTTTCTATGGCAACATCTCAAGAATAATTTATATTATCTTTTTCAGATATAGTACATTAGATTGTAACACCTATTGTTTCGGTGAAATTAATTATTAGTGTTACAAAAAAATATTTTCACAAAGAGTAAATATTACTAAGAGATACTTTGAAAAAAGAAGTTATTTGGACTGCTTACATTTTTTTAAATAACATCTTTAAACGTCATTAAAAATTAACTCTTCCGAGTTTTCGGAATTTTCCAAGTACTGCAGTAAAATATTAGCAAATTCTGATACTTGCTGCTTAGATGGAGGTGGTAAAAATTCCTCTTAATTACCAGAATCTGCACAAGCAAACTCTCACAAACAGCTTTCATAATCGCTCAGAAGAACAAGGTTTCACACACGCAGTTACATTTTCAGAATATTCAAGTCTTCTTTAATTTCTGAATAGATCTTCCGAATAGTTTTATAATAGTCCGAATACATTCAACATCAACAAAGATCAGTCCCTCAAAGATTAGCGAGCAATGAAATTTTAGGTTTTAGGTTTTCAACCACTGCAAAAAGTAACCCTTTTATCGGTTACTTTTCACATTACACAAGCTTGCAGCACTGTGCGCATTAAGGAGCACTATTGTAAATAAATAATCCCAGGCCTCCCCCTCGTCCAAACTGATAAGCAAAGCAATGTGATAAAGGGGGGTGGACCTTTTTTCTTACTTTGACTGCATTTTTGTGCATAAATTGATGACAAAACGTTCCGAAAAACATTGACTTGAAAGAACAATCGAGCTATCGAGATGACTTTGTTTGAAAACAAAAAATTATTTCGAGACCGACTTAAAACTTCGAGGTAAAGTAACATCTAAGTGACTTCGAGATATCAAGAATCGACCAGTCGACTTTTTATTTCTTAAAAATTTTACTGGACCAGCTAAAAAACTTCGAGTTTTGGGTAATTCGAGCTATCGGAAGTTCCTTTTCGAGCCTTCTTAAAAATAACTTTTATTTTATTTTAAAGAAATAGTGCATAATAGATTGACTTTGACACATATAGTTTCGATAAAGTTAATTATTAGTACTACAATTTTTTTTAAGCGAATAATATTTATGAACAGATTATTTTAAAAGCAGTTTCGACTACTGTTGATGTCCTAGACCCGATTTCTTGACTTCAGTCCGTATTTCTTTTAACCGTCTTTCATCCTAATAGCACAAATTTTTTGGAAAAAAAGGCTTACGTTTTTCAATTCTTGCCAAATTTTCAAGTTTTTTCAACGATTGTCAGCAATGAAACTTTAGGTCGTCAGTCATGGCAAAAAGTAGCTTAATCGGATACGTTTCAAGATATATTTCAATACTGTGCGCATTAAGATACACTATTGTAAATAAATTACCCCTCTCCTACAAGCTGATAAACAAAGCAATGTGATAAAGGAGAAAAACAACCCTCTTTTTTTTTAAATTTTGGCTGCATTTTTATGTGTAAAATGTAAGCGAAACTTCGTGAAAACTTCGATTTAAAAGGAGAACATTCGAGACATCGAGACAATTTTGTATTGAAAACATAAAATTATTTTGGGACCGAATGAAAACTTCGAGATAAAGGAATATTCGAGTTATAAGGCTTTGAGTTATCAAGATTCGACTATAGTTAAAACTCAGACTCTAAATTTTCTAGGATGAGCTAACTGCATCGACTGTTTGTCCCATGACGTGTGCTTTTTTTAACATTTTGAATTGTCACTTCACCTACACGCATTCTCTCTCGCCCGGCTCTTGTTCTGTTTGTGCCTGACTTCGGCATATTCACAACAAAATTGTACATTTCTATTGAAAAAAAAATAGATCATAAACAACGAGAACATTAAACAATATTCGAAATAGGTTGGTTATTCACGCGTGTTTCCACGAATGCTTTGTTGATAACCAACTCAGTGATCGCCACGCAACCACGGACGAGAGAAAAAGGAAGCAAGAAGAGCAACATGAGCGACTTTTCGTAACAAAGAAAAATGTCCCTTCCTTCACACAAAAAAAGTAACGGATTCTACACCCTCACACAAAAAGTTTCACTTCAAAAAATAATATAGTTGAAAACTAGTATATTGTGGCCATCGCGAAACTTTCTTCTATATATTTCTAATGAATTCTGACTCCTCCCCATGCTTGAGGAGAGAGCAATATTCCCAGAAAAAATTAAATTGCGCAAAAACTTGAGGACCGAACCAAATTCCGAATTATCGCAAAAGCAAAGCAAAGAGCGAAAATTGAAAGTTATTTTAAAAGCCTTGCTTGAATTAATGACAAATATTTTATTTGTTAACAAACATAAGATGTCAATAGTTAAAAATTTTAAGTCATTGAGATAATATTTCCGATAAAATTAAAATCACAAGAAATATGCTAAAGAACAGTCTATTACGATTTATCTTTCTTATTGTTGCATTAATAAAGCTATTTTTATTCGCCAAAAAAAAAAAAAATTCAGCACCTCTTAGAAAGATTGGCGCCAAAATTGAGTCAACGATTGTTTTCATATAGGTTCGCCTTTGTTCCAAATTTCATCCAGAACATAGCATTACTTTTTGAGATATAGCACTCGCAATGAAAAAGAAAAAAACGATCGATTGCACCATCCCCTTTTCAGCTCTTGACCCCAAAATGAAATCAGCTCTTGCACCCTTTCTAAGGGATACTTGTCGATAAATTTTTGTTTGATTCCGTTCATTATTTCTTGAGATATAGCAGTCAAAAGTGATGACAAAAAACGTTCTTTAGCTCAGCCCCTTTTTGAGCTATTGACACCAAAATTGAATCAGCATCTGTCCACGTTAAGGACAACATATGGACGAAATTTTGTTTGATTCTGCCGGTTACTTCTTCGGAAATAGCAAGCACGCATAACTCAAGAAACGTTCCATTGCTCTACCCCCCTTGGAGGAATTCGCGCCTAAAACCAATGGGCACAAGTTCACATAGTTGCACATAAGTGTGCCAAATTTTCGTTTCGTTTCATGCGGTAGTTTTTGCTGTAGAGTGGCCACAAAAACTGGTCACACACATACGGACACACACACGCACACACACACACACACACACACACACACACACACACACACACACACACACACACACACACACGCACGCACACATTTTCCAAAAATGATCGAAATGGACTCAGCACACCTCAAAAGGTTCGAATCCATCAAAATTCGAAAATTTGCACGAGACTAATACTTTCTTGCATATATTAGGTATAGAAGAAAGTAGAAATGTATTTTATGTTTCAATTTACTTTAATTTGGCCATTTCAGTGAATCCTATTCGTCATGCGTTCGACTAAATCGTCTCTAATAGAAGGATGAGATCTAAAAAATCAATCGCCGAGGAATTAATTAAAGTTTACATTTCACAGCAAAACAGCTAATTTTTTATAATTTTAAATTAATTTCTTATGAGCTAACTAAAAAATATTTTCTTCAGGCGAAAAAGTTGCTTTCATCTCAAACGCATAGAAATACATTTCTCAAGAAACAAGTAAACACAGGTTGGATGATTTGCCAATTTAAGTACTAATGTGTGTCATTTTTGTCACTACCACTTGGAGTTTCTAAATTTCGTTGTGAGATTCAGTGTGCCACTAGCACAAGTTCACTCAATTAGTGGGAACGCCTTAGTCTGACCGATTTATTAATTAGCCAGAATATCCACTTCACTTTACCGAGATAGATTCTGAATGTCAAATCAGCGTTTCTCAGGCTGTGGGTCACTGGTCAAATTCTGGTGGGGCTTGACACGAGGATAATCTACTAATTTCTGGCAACAGAGATTTTTGTTTCGTAACTTAGTTTAATTTCGAAAAGTATTTATTAAGAAAATTGGGGAAAAAAGCCATGTTTCAAATAATTGGGGGATCGTTTAGATTTGCATATAGTAGGACGACAAATGAAAAGAAATCTTTAGTTTTTATCTGTCTCAGTTTCAACTGAAAGTCAGAATCATAACTATGATTAATTTGCGTCATTGAGGGGGGGGGGTAAATTTACTACCGATTCATTGACATATTGAGGATTTAGTGACCTGTGATTTATGCAGTGGCATTGCTACTGCGATGGGGGCGTTCCCCCCCCCCCAGGGGCGGATACAGAAATAATTTTTGGAGGGAGCACAAGAAGTTGGAAAGTTCCTCCCCCCCCCGGCATTTCAATTTTTCATAGCTTTTTTTAGGCACATCGTAACACATTTCTTTTATAATGTCAATTACTGATTTCATCAAAGAAGAATTAATAGACGAATGACGGTATTACGTTCCTTTGAGTTCCAAACCAGTAAGTTAAATTGCAGGCCTATGGGCTCTCCAGTATTACTTTTCTAGCAAACGAAATTGCTTTTATTCAAATAAAATTTGTCTTTTCTCTTCTTTTTAAATAACGGTGAAACATTTCTTCGTGTTATATAGAGAAGTAAATGAAAAAAAAAAAAAAAAAAAACAGTTAGATTAATTTTTCCTTTTGCCCCCCCCCCCCCCCCGCAAAAAAAAATTCGCTACTGGGTCACCCGTACGAAAGGGGGGACACCCAAAGAGGAATTGCATGTTTTGAAAAATATGAAGTTAAAATGCATTTTTAAAACTACAAATTTGAAAGATTTCCAGGAAGAAACCCCCTTCTTTCACCTCACATCATGGACTGAATAACTGTACTCATGAATAGGTTCATATTGTCAATATTTAGATCAGGTATTGACTTCCTCTTATACCAAAATACTGCAGCCCATTATATTTGTCTGTGTTTGAGATACGTTAGGAAAAACTAAAGAGCCAGCAATTTCATATACCCTCTTACTTTTTTGACCTCTTGGCGCACACATGCGTCTTGGGCAATTAAATGAAAAACATTCATTATTTTCATTTATCGTTTGCACATTATCTGACTTAAAATTTCGCAAAACACAAATGTAGTTGTTTCTAAAAATTTTATGAATTTCGTGCTTGAAAACCTTTTTTTTTCTCCTTTTTTTTTGCGTTTATAGGGGAAGGGTGACACCCACAAACTACCGCCCCGAGTGTCACCCATGCTAGGTACGCCACTGGGTTCGTTTTATGCTATTTTCGAGACAACGAATTTTTCAAAGATATTTTTACCGGTATCACCCACTAAATTCCAAAATTACGTACTTCACTTGAAGCAGTGGTTCTCAATCTTTTCACTAACTGAGAATCACTTAGTACAATACTACCCTTCCGAACCTCAAGTAGACCACATATGATGGAAATAATATTTTCGCAAGAATTTTAGGTGAAATGAGATGATTCCAAAAGTTTTCTGTAATTAATTTAATGAAAAATATAAAAATAATGTAGTTGAGTTTTCACCAGCTCTTCGCGGACCACATGAAAATTACTCGCGGATCATTAGGTTAGAATCACTGATTTAGAGGATGCTTCAAAAAACTCCATTGTTGTTCCATAGCTTTAAGAAATGAAATGCATTGACTACTGTGTGCAGGGGTGGATACAAGGAAAGGTGTGGATACAAGGGTCATGAGGGTCGTACAACCCCCCCCCCCCCAGTCAAAAACATTATCCATCCACATTATATTCACATGCTTTGTAAATAAAATGTAAATGATTGCAGAATTTTTTAACTCATTAATTATTTTCAGGAGTAAATGTTTGAATTATCCCTTTTTCCATTGCTTATGAAATTATTAATAACGTTTATGCAATACTAGGTGCCTTATTTCTGGCAGATTTAGTGCTTTAATTGACACCAAAGCAGATTCAGTATTTTGTCGTACCCAAAACCCTACTTTCTTCGACCTGACCTCCCCTAAAAAGGTAACCTGTATCCACCTCAACTGTGTGCATGTATTTTTTTTTTTAAGTGTAATACTACTCGTGCATATTGAAAGTATAAATAATTTTGCTCCACCCCTTTCCGAAGAGAAATTTTCTGCAACGGGTGAACACTGAACAGGTCTCTGGTTCGGGATTTAGTTTGTGAAGCTGTTTAAAATTTGATGAAAAGGATTTTTCCCACTTCTTCTAAATCACACCTTCCATTAATCAATTTTTGGAGAGAATTGAAGAGACCATGTTCACAACACATACAAACTAATTTGTTTTCTACAAACAGCTTACATGATGGGCAGCCAATTTGCCCTTTTTCCCGAATAGCGGTCAAAAAATATGCCATAAATGTTATCCCGCTATTCGGCCAGGAGTGTTTCCAGTCATGCCTTCACGACTGTCTGAAGTCATATGAACTCAGGCGCTCTCTGCCTCTGCGCAGTAGTCAATCTTGGAAAGCCCCACTACGCAATTATGGAGATCCCAGTTATTAATCATGGGATCCCTGTCAAGCGTTACACAGTGTAACCGCGTGGAGCATATAATTTCTTGAAAATTTGCATGTTAGTGTGTATCGCCACATTGCAAGGAGTAATTGCAAATGAAATTAGTTCTGAATTTTTAAATCAACGGTACACGTTAGTAAAAAAATGAATCGTTCTTTGTTCAAAAAGAAAACGATTTGACTTTCATTCTGATGAAATAATATAATTACAGGATAAAAGAAATAATAGTTAAGTCTTTAAAAGTATCCGTTGCAAACTGAGTTTAAAGACGCAATAGCGGATATATATATATATATATATATATATATATATATATATATATATATATATATATATATATATATATATATATATATATATATATATATATATATATATATATTTTTTTTTTTTTTTTTTTTTTTTTTTTTTTTGCTTTTCCAACTGCAAAGCAATCGACCATTGGACTCTCAATCGTCATTAATTGCTATTAAATCATTTGCCCATGCGAAACACTGCGTGACTTGAATGACGCTTTTCCTATATATATAGCTCAGCGAGCATCATTGTCAAAAATATCTAGGTTTATGTATTCTTCTGTTATTTGCATAAGACGTTGAAAGATGAATGTTGTTTATGAATGACTTTACTTTCGCCACTTATAGGTTTAAATTTTCAGATTACTCTTCTCCAAGCAATATTTATTCTTGTATAGAAGAAAAAGAGCTTTGCTTACATAATGGAGAGTCGGGTGGAGTGGGACAGATTTTAATTTTGTAAGGTAAAACGCCAGTAGCGGTCAGTGCTTCAGTAGTGGTCACATCAAGTTTACTTATATACTTTGAAGAAATAAATGAACAATAGTAATGAGTTTTTTTTTTTTTTTTGGTACTTAATGCAACTATCATATTGAATCAATTTTATTCATCAGATATTTGAATTTAAGGTAAGTAATGTAAGTTCTTCGGATGCGAGAATGTCAGATGACCACTGCTGAAATTTTCAGATTTTGGAGTAGCAACTACTGGATCAGATATGAGGTTTGAAAAAAAAAATTGATAAAAATTGAACAAATCGAAATTTTGGCATTTGTAGAAATTGGGACGATTTAGAAAGAGTTGGGTTATATAGTACGCTCATTTGGTTTCAAGAAGGGCAATTAAAAATCTAGACCAACAGTTTAAAAATATACTTCACTGTAGCTACTACTAGTGCATTTTAAGCCTTGAAGCCTTCTGAAGCACTGGCCACTACAGGTTAACCTTATATTAGTTATGCAAAAATCGTAAAAGCACAGTAAAATACAAAATACTTCATATTTTAAGTATTTGCTTATAATGTAAATTCTATATGTATATAAAAGACAGCTGGACAATTGTTTCCCACCCGTTACAGTTACCACAATCAGGCGATTTGTCTATAATTACTTCATATAAACCATCTTTTGACAAGAAAAAATTTGCTATAAATCTGTTTAAATATTACTTCTAATTTTTAAGTTTTCGTTAAAAATTTGCGAACCAATGATCATGTTTATCTCAGTTTACTTTCATTCACTGATCTATTTCTGCTCTTCGCTTTTTTATTGCTTTAAATTTAAACTAAGCATTATAATGACGCCAATTGCCAAACAATATTCAGTTTAAATTATTCCGAATTACTTTATATAGTTGTTCTATTTCCCACCGAGTCACCATTGTTTCAGTGACTTTTCATTGGAAAGGAAACTAAACTTTAAAGAAGGACCTTTTTTTTTAGTAAGCAGCCATCGATAAAACACTACGCTGTTGTGGAAAATTTGCAAATCTTCACAGTGGTTACGTCGGGAGGTAATAGAAGTTACAACTTCTTTGCACAAGTAATTTTCGGGAAAACGTTCGGATACCTTAGAACGGGGTTTCAACCAAAGGGCGCAGAAAGAGAAGTTACCTGCCCTGGAACCCCTGATCTTGAGTCACGTTGCCAATCTTAGTAACCAATATGGTAATATTTGCCTTCTGCATTCCGTGCCATCCGATGACGGGTAATCTTAAGGCGCCAGGCGAAAAGGTAGGGTCACCCGGGGTAAAATGGGTATAAAAAACAGCATTTTTGATTTCAGTGACCCATAGCAGAAATATCATGAAATATAATTGTGTTTTTGTTCAATATTCTATACATTGTGTATCTTAGGTCTAATTTGGACATAGTTTGTGTTAACTTTTTACTTTAAATTTAGTGTAAAGGGGTATACCTATTTTACCCCTGCGTATACCCATTTTACCCCGTGCTTCGGGGTAAAATGGGTATACACCGGGGTAAAATGGGTACATGCTGTTTTAAGTTGAACTACACTGTAACTAATGGAGAATTTTTTTTTTAAATTGAGTATAATTGCATTGGAGGATAAAAACTTTAATCCAAAACAACCACAAAAAATGTTTACAGAACCAAATTTTTGGACAAAAGGCGCGTTGGCAAAGTCTTGCGGTTTGGCTGAGGTAGTATTTTTACAACTTTATGATTCCTGCACAACATCAACATGTCATCTTTCTTGGAGAGCACATAGGATAATTTGGCAGATGATTTTGTAGCAAACTTCTCAGTATATTCACCTTCAGCTGAGATTTCAGTGATTAAACCTATGAATTCCACAAATTTAACAACCGCCCTGTCACCAATTGCTGGGATGAACAATTAGGAGAACCACTAATTTTCACTCCTACTTCATTAGTTATTTTATCAATTATTGTTAATGTCTTTTTTTTTAATTTCTTTAATTTATGTGTATTTATTTATTTTTTCTGCTTTTGTTTGCCTCTTGCCTGTTCGTGTACAATCTTGCAGCCACCAGCTCTGTAATTAAAACTTCTCCCAACTTTGTTTGAACTTTTTTTTTTTTTTTTTTTGTAAATTTTTCATTTCCTTACCAGTGCTAAAAAGTGGCTGTGAACCAAGAGGTATAGCAGGAGGATTTAGTTATTCAGTACAACTTTGCTATGAGACATAAGGATTCTGTTGTGATGGTGCGTGAGGTTGTACTTAGACTATGCTCTGAGCATGGGAGTTTGGTAGTTTTAAAAGGAAATTAAAAAGACAGCGTATTAGCAATCAATACTTACTATGTTTTCTAATATGTAGCAATGAACCATATACATGATAAACTTACAGTAAATCACTAACCTACAGTAATCATGAACTATATCAGTAATAATCGAAAAATGTAATACCTTTAAGTACTAATTGGTGTAAGTTATAGTAATTAAAATAAAACAAATAAATACAGAGTAATTATTTATAAAACTTTTTAAAAACATACTTTTAGTTTAAAAGATGAATAATATCTAACATTTGTCTTGCAAAGATAATTTAAGTTTTTTAATCTTCTTGCATTCAATGTCTTTAACTCGAAAATGTTGGCTATACCCATTTTACCCCGTACAACTAAAAGTGCTATAAAATTTTTGTAAATATTAAAATTTACCTATTTTTTGAGTTTTTTGTTAGAAAAATTCTTTTTCTATCAAATCCAAATAAAAAACTTCCAAAAATCTTCCTGTAAATTTTTTTAGAAAGAAGTTTATCACTCACTATAAACGTATTGTTTTGTGTTCTGAAAATTAAAACTGTTGCTAAGCCTGGTAAATGAGTTGCTAGATTTTTTTTCCTCAAGTCAAAATGTTGCCTGATATGTAAACATTTTCATCATATTTTTGTATTTTCAAAAAATGTTGTCCAGTAGAATAAAATCAAGAAAAATGTAACTATACCCATTTTACCCCGGCTACCCATTTTACCCCGGGTCCCCCTACGATATGATGGAGAAAAGTATAATAATACTATATGCAGTCATATTCTCGAACGACTCCGATCTGGTTAGTCACTACGTGATGTAGGAAGAGGGGGCCTTCGGGGTTATGTATGTAGTCATACAAAAATTTTTAAGATCAATTCTTAAGAATTCTTTCCCCCCCTCCCCCGAAACAAATTCTGGTTGCACCACTGAACGCAGTTTGTATGAGAACTTAGTAAACTGATTGCACGGCAAAGCAAAATGCATCGCTTTCAGTAGTTTTACGTAAGGTGACCATTTAATTTTTGAATGATAACTTCTTATGGGAGGGATAACCGATTTGTGATATAACGCGCGTAACGGGGTAAATGTAATTAAAATATAGAATGCTAGGAACGCAAGACCTGCGTAGCCACGGTGACTCGACCTGAAGACGCGGGCACCACGATACAGTAGGCGTGGGTTCGAGTCAGCCATGAGGCAAATCTCGAGGGCACTTTTCGGAGCAAACCCTAAACGTTGCTAAAAATGATTTGTAAAAAATCAATATATATACGTATCTTTGTCATGTTTTTCTTATTAATTAACCAATAATTCTTATATATTATTTCTGTACCCTGTTTTTTGTTCCTACGTGAGATCTTCCTTATTTCTTGATCGATTTCTTTGATTTACCCCTCATTTTAAAGCTTATCGTGCAGGCTAATGACGAAAAATTAACCTACGTTCTAAATTTTTTTTTTGGTTAAAAAAACCTGTTTTAAAGCACCGGACTGAGGTTTTCGGTTAATTTTACAAGTTTAACTTGCGCTGCGACTACCAGAGCTGAATGGCTTGATCGGCAGAGCGTTCGACTTGTGACCTGAAGAAATAGTGTTCGGCCCCAGCACGGACTATCTGTATCAAAAAACCAGACTAATCACGCATTACATGAACACTAAAAATACAATAAGTAATACAAGTCAGGCAATGAAATGAATGAGATTGGAATGCTCCTTGCTGTTACGAAAACTTGATGCAACCTGTAGCTAAATTGTTTCTTAGTTGTGAGGATATTTTTTCTCTTCCGTTTTTGAAACTTAGGGCTCCGATCAGAAAACTAAAGCATAATATAAGCGAAAATATAAGTATCAGGTTTAAGATTTCGGACTACAAAAGAATCATTTTTGCTTAGAAAATAAAATCGTTTACTGAAATGTAGATTCTTCTGCTGACAACTTTTGACTTTTTGTACAAATAAAATAATTACTACCCCAAATTGAAGCTACGCTTTTCATTTAGTTAACCTATGCGTATTTATTAGAATACGAAGCAAAACATTAAAATTACAAACAACCCGATGGGTAAAATACTTTTTTTTTCTCTTTCGGAAAAAACAAACAGCCAATAACATTTTTACTACATTCGAAAAGCTACGCTTAAAAAACGAACGTAGTTCGACTGATTTTGTATTTAACCGTGCGGTTAAATGTCATAATAAACACGTGCTGCCATCTAAGCCATTAGTCCGGTCAATTTAGACAATGGAAATAACAAAAATTCCGGGAAAGCTAAATTTTGTAGAGACCTTGGGTTTAGCATTACAAATAAAGTGCCAAAAGTCCCCGTCGATCCCATGTGCGCTAAAAAAGTTATTCGGGGTCAAAGGTCAAAATTTTAGGTTTTTTGGATTTTTCACAAAAACGGTAAGTTTTATCGAAAAGTACCTCAGACCAAAGTTGTAGATCTCAAAATTCTCTGTAAAAATGGTCCTTATGATTTTTATCTCCAAGACCAAACCATTTCCCAGATATTGCGTACTCTCAAAAGACAGCCAGTCACTTACAGAATCCCCTCTACTCGCATGATCTTGAATAACATCCGGCTATTCTAGTCCGTGTGGCGTCGTTCACATATCCATGGGTGCCCAACCCAACAAGGGCACGGGCGCACCCCTCAATATCGCGGAGCCCCCCCCCCCCTCAAAAGCAAGAGCCCCCCTCCAAAAACTGAGAAAAATACACCTCAAAACAATCCCCCCAAAAATTTCGATGGCGCAGTCTGGGCCATGACCCCTTCTAGGTGAGCTGACGTACATGCTTCTTTTAGAGTTAAACGTGCAATCCAAACGTATTTATTACAAGCGTCTACTGTTTGTGCTGATCAATATTTAAGAAAAAATGTCATAATTTTGCTTTATTTGCAATCAACTTTTGGCTGAAGGTGAAACTGTTGTGCTGGGCAGTCGTGGAATGCCAACTTTAATCGATGCAAGTGTCGGGAGAAGTTATAAGAATGCTGATTATTTAAGAAGTCAAAAGTCCGTTACAATTCGCGTGAATTGTAGAAAATCATACATACACCCGGAAAAGTTCAATCTCTGCTGCAACGTGAGGATGAACAGGCCAGTACTTCAAAAGTTAATCCTCCTCGTACTGTAGCGCGATTAAGTGAATTTGAATCCAGCTTTTGTTTTCAAAAACACTGCTTATTTTGTGGCTGTGAAGCGGATGAGGAGGCTGAGAAGAGGAAAGCGCAGAATTATCGCAGAAATATTCATAAAGCAGCGACTAAATCATACTCAACATTAAAACGTGCAAGGGCAGCTTTTGACACACCTCCGAACGATCTTTAGCTAATTTTAAAAGGGATTCTTTGAATGCAAGTGTAGAAAAATTAAGAATTTTTCTGCGATTATTCTGCGTTTTGTTCTTCTCAGCCTCTTCCTCCGCTTCCTCGCCACAAAATAAGCAGTGTTTTTTACAACAAAAGCTGGATGGTGGACTTACTTTTGAAGTACTGGATATGTTCATTAGGGTGGATTGAAAAAAATCAAAATCTGATAAACTCTAAGTAATAACCCGGAAAAATTGCCTTTTGTAGAGATATTTGGTTATGCAAAAGGATTTCGACCGCAAAAAATATCTCTGAGGCTCCGCCTTGAAATTGATCATAAATGCATAAAAACTGGAAAAAGTTACAATAATTTCATCAAGTATCAAAATTTGATAAATTTGATGTTATCGCTCTTAAGAGCAGGCTTTTTGTGTAGATTACACATTGCATAAGATCATTTTAATAATAAACTGTATTTTAAAGTTCCACACATGCGTTGAATCTTGAATTTGACCAATATAGTGTCAGAATTGATTAACACAGTGTTGCTCCGTACCTAGAGAAAAAACATTAGAAATTATGTTTTTGTAAAAGTTTTGTTTTCATATTAAATTAATTCTTACTTAGATACGGAAAAAAAGAGCAATAAAAGCATTTCTTATCTAGTAAAAAAAAATGTTAATTCTCCACTTAGCTCATAACTTTGGATCAAAATATCAAATTTACCTATGATAGAGAACAAACGTTAAGTATAAAAATTTTAAAATATAAATGTAGCTTGCAACAGCCCACATAAGTCACCCTTTAAAACAAAAGACGTTGCTAAAAAAACTTTAATGGGTTTTGAGCCCTCAAACTGTAACGACATTGATTACAATAAAACATAAGTTTGGCATGCGAGTTGAACGATTTTGCTTCTCATAATTTTCAGTCTTGATTGAAATTGTGGCTTGATGATATTGTGGCTTAATATTTCTAGATTCTAATCTGAATCGAATAAATCCATCCCTTTTGGTTAGACAACAAACTGTACCTGACACTTCTTTCTCTTATTTTACCTATCGTCTCGCTGCTTTAGTATGACATGTGAGGTTTTGAAAGCCATACTACTCAGTAGATACGCCATCAAGCAATTTCTTTCAAAGTTTGATCGAAAGTCCCCTTTTTGAAAGAGGGAGCTGCCGAGTTTTACCAGTTCCGTTTATTAATGAGCTCATAGTATTCTCTCAGCTTCAAAATTGAAATCTGGAATTATTAATGTTCTTTGTCCATCTTCGAACTGGTCGTCGTAATCCGTCTCGAAACAAGTTCTCTGATGGTCATCCGCAATACCTAGTGTCATATTTTTTAGATTCTCTAAGTAACCAGTTTGTAGAACAAGAGCTGATGATCCAAACATAATACGATGACAAGTTTGAAGAATTCGATTGTACAGCGAAAATTTACAATTCCAGATTTCAACTTGAATTCTTTGATAAGCAGCAGTGGGAAAACTCGGATCATCTTCTTAAAAAAAGAATATCGGATAAAACTTTAAAAGAAATGGTGCTTGATTGCGTAACTATTGAATTATATGATTTTCAATGCCTCACGTTATACTAAAGCAGCGAGACGACGCGCAAAATTTTATGAAGAAGCGTCAACCACAGTTTGTTGTCTAACCAAGATAGATGGATTTTAGAATCTAGAAATCTTAACTACAATGTATCACTAAGGCCAAACATTGTCAGGAGTCAAGATAATAATGCGACTCGCCAGCCAAACTATGTTTTATTGTATGAAATGTGGTTACTGTTTGAGAGCTCAAAAAACATTTAAAGGGGGGGGGGGTGTTTAGAGGGGTATTTTTCTCAGTTTTTGGAGAAGGCTCTTGTTTTTGAGGGGGGCTCCACGATACTGAGGGATGCGCCCTGCGCCCATACCCTTAGTGGGTTGGGCACCTCCGGGTACATGAACGATGCCACACGGATTAGAATAGCCAGATGTTATTCAAGGCCATGCGAGTAGAGGGGATTTTGTAAGTGACTGGCTGTCTTTTGAGAATACGCAATATCTGGGAAAGTTTGGTCTTGGAGATAAAAATCATAAGGACCATTTTTATAGAGAATTTTGAGATCTACAGCTTTGGTCTGAGGTACTTTTCGATAAAACTTACCGTTTCTGAGAAAAATCCAAAAAACCTAAAATTTTGACCTTTGACCCCGAATAACTTTTTTAGCGCACAGGGGATCGACGAGGACTTTTGGCCCCTTATTTGTAATGCTAAACCCAAGGTCTCTACAAAAATTTAGCTTTCCCGGAATTTTTGTTATTTGATCACTATTTTTATGTCTAAATTGACCGGTCTACATAGCAGTTCAAGCAGCCTGCGATAGCAAAAAAAAATAAATAAAATAAAATAAAATAAATAAATAAATAAATAAATAAATTTTCAAAAATAAAAACAGTTCTCTTCAATATCTTATCTTAGACTATATTTCTGTAGATTATTTTTCTGTCGGTGTATGAGATCTTTCTTCTTTCTTGAAGAAATTTCCCCCCTCATATTAAAGCTTACCGGGACGGCTAATGACGAAAAATAGACCTACGGTCTAAAAACCAATTTTCCGGATCCGCCCCTTGCTGCTGCAAAACCTTAATTGAAGGGTGTTCTTTCTTTTTTTAAAAGTTTTGACTCCGTTCAAAAAACTAAGCATAATCTATTTATACTAATAATATAAAGCAGTAGAGTTTGTTTGTTTGAACACGCTAATCTCGGGAACTACTGGTTCGAATTGAAATATTCTTTTTCTATTGAATAGTCCTTTCATTGAGGAAGGCTATAGGCTCTATAACATCACGCTATAACTAATAGGAGTGGAGCAGCAATAAAAAATGTTATGAGAACGGAAAAATTTACATTATAATACAAAATGTTTAGAACGTAGAATATGGGTAACCATGGTGGCTTGACCTGAAAGTGTGGGCTTTGTGATCCAGTGGGTGTAGGTTCGAGTCCGCCCTGAGGCAAATTTCGAGAGTACTTTTCAGAGAAAATCCTAAACGACGCTAAAAATGGTTCGTAAAACAAAAGTATAATATACGTATTATTGTTTTACTTTTCTTAATAATTAACTTATAATATAAAACTGAAGAGTTTGTTTGTTTGAACGCGCTAATATCAGAAACTACTGGTTCGAATTGAAAAATTCTTTTTGTGTTGAATAGTCTAATTATTGAGAAAGGCTATAGGCTATTTTTTGAGTGATAACTTCTTATGGTAGGGTAAACCTATTTGTGACATAACGCGCATAACGGCGCAACTCTCGTCTCGCATTCCTTTCGTTCGCGCATACGACAAACGAGCGCATGGTCGCTGAAATTTTGTTTATTTACTCTTTGGGTCAGCTTTAAACGTAAAGTGATGGTAGAAAAAGTAATGAAACTAACAGAAGATAAATGATCGTCGCAACATAACGCAATCTCCTAACGAAAGGTGAGTTTGATAATACAATATAGTACCAATAACATTGTAAACAATATATATTCAAAACAGCATTTAATCTTTAAATTTATTTTCAAAACAAAAACATTTTTGCGATTAATTATGCTAAAAATATCTGGCTTTATTTAGGGCATTGAACTGTGATAAGGTGTACATATTTTAAACGAACTTCATCCCCGCAGACTCCGCAACGCGGGGGTTAGGGACGGCCGAGAAAATAAAAAAATAATAGATAAACATTTAATTTATGCATCACAGAATAAAATCTAAACTGACTTTAAAACAATCACTCGTTAAAAAGTTAGTTATTTGGGGGGGGGGGGGGTGGCGAGGGATCCAATAAATTGTGCGGTTAGGGTCTCTGGTGATTTTTGCAAGGGGGGGGAAGGAATGATGATAAGAAAATTTATTTCCATCTTTTAAACGTATTGTGCAATTAAAGCGTCAAAATATAAGAGCAGGAGGCGTAGCAGTTTATCAGAATGATCTTGTTTGCATAAGTTTTGTCTCTCTAAATATAGGATTAAATGTTAATAATGCTACAAGCTTTA
The DNA here is from genome assembly GCF_026930045.1 of Uloborus diversus. Lineage (NCBI taxonomy): Eukaryota > Metazoa > Arthropoda > Arachnida > Araneae > Uloboridae > Uloborus > Uloborus diversus. The sequence continues at coordinate 56,837,544 of NC_072732.1, forward strand.
GTACGGGTACACAAAATGATATTGGTGAAATGTGTATAGTGGAATGTTCCAATAAAGCAAAGAAACAAATTATTAGTGCCAACATATCTATATCTCCAAACAAAAGTGTTTCAAGTATTATTCAAATTATTCATAAACAGCTTTTAAAATATACACAAGAAGGTTCTGCTTTAGTAAATGAAGATTATTATATAATTCCTTTAATTTTAACCGCAGATTTTAACGTTAATTTTGCTTCTGATCGAGCTAAAAATTTACTATCGTTTCTACAATATAAATTACATTTACAAATGATTAATAAGCCAGAAGAAGCCACTACAAGTCACGGAACTGTACTTGATGCAGTGTTTGCAAGATTTTCAGATAACATACAATGCATAAATTTCGTTGCTTATTATAGCTACCATAAGCCAATTGTTACTTTCATTGGATTAAAAAATGATAATAATTTAATCCTATGAAAGTTATCACTTCTGCCGAGCGTCCCGTGACGCACATTTTTGAGAAATCACGATTGCTTATTGCTTTCATTTGATTGTTTTGATGTCCTATGATTTTATTTTCCCGCCAGCACCCTCTGCAGCACCACCGTCGACCGGCCACCTCACGATGCTGCTCCTCTAGCGAAAATAGTCTCCACGTTGCGTCAATATCCCACACTTACACGCATACATACACGCACGTACACACACACCCACAAACACACACCCACATACATACACCTACACACATACACAAACACATACACACACAAACATACGCACACTCAAATACATACACACACACGCATACATACAGACTCCTACACATACATACAAACACACACACCTACACACACAACTACATACACTACATACACACGCATACATACAGGCTCCTACACATACATACAGACACCTACACATACACACACGCCGAAATACACACACTCGTGATTGCGGAAAACATAATTTGAATTCCAAGTGTCAAAATTCAAATTATTTTTTTTTCATAGACAAATAACAATTTTGGACAACTGCATTAGCATTAAACAAATAAATAAATAAATAAGCATTAAAAAAGACGTCGCATGATCATTTTTAGTTTAGGATACACTAAAACAGAAATGAACTGTTAAAAAAATTAGTATAGCATTTTTTTAACGTACAAATTTACTTGAGTACATTTGGTGCTGGTTTTAACTAAGAATAAAATTCTTAGCAGAATTTCATCCAATTTACTTTTACAATCAACATTGCCCTAGGAATCACAGTTTTCTATTGTGCTTTTTTGCTAGTCTGCAAATTATTCATAAGCAAAAATACCCCTTTTGCAGGTGCATTAGGGCCAGGCAAACATTATGTTTAATTCAAAAATCACGCAAGACTTAATTCATTCACATAAGAATGCTTAAATACCTCTACTAAACGACTTTCGGTTGAAGCATTCAATGTTCCTTCAGTCACTTTAAAAAAACGGTTATTTCTGCAGATTTGGGGCCAACGGTACAAGCTATCTAAAAACAGAACTGTCCTATTCAATATGGGATGTCAGGTCACCTTACTTATATATAAATAGTTAAAAGCAGTATAACGTAAAAATTGTAAAATTAAATTGAGGCAGTGAAAAGCAAAGGCATGTAAGTGTGCTTTTTTAAGTTTCGAGTAAAACGGGTTTAAAGTTCAGATCTTAGGTAGATTTCAATTGAAAACTGTTCCTAAATCATGCTGTGTATCAGCACCTACCAGTACCTACCAGCAAGAGCTGGTACGGGGTTGGGGGGGGGGGGACACACCTGTTGGCCCGGGCCTGAGCCTGAAGGGGACCCGAGATTTCTAAAATAAGGGTTGAAATACCTGTAGGGGCGTAGGGGTAAACAATTTGGAGAGAGACCCGTAAAAGTCATTTAGACGGGCCCCAAAACTTCTGAGCACTCCCCTGCCTACTTGTAGCATCTCTTGCCCCAAAACAGAGGAGAGATTCGCCTACTATTTATACTGGTTATCATCAAATTTTTAATTTTGGCACGGACATCTCTTTGTTTCTCACTGCCTCGATTGTAAACAGTAAAATTAAAAAGAGTTTTTTTCTTTAACTGAGTATTTAATCCAACAATTAAGAGTGCCAGTCTCATGCAATACTATCGCTAGAATCACATTTTATTTTTCAAATAAAAGGTTAAAACTTTGTCAAATATAAACTTTTCGCTGTTATCCTCAGCCTCTGGGATCGTTCCAGTGTATGTGCCAAGGCTCGAAATAAGTGGTCGTTAATCGTATCTTGACTACAACAATTTCTCATCTAGTTGTCACTTTTGACGCCTAACTTTTCATAATGAAATTTACCTAACGGTCGTAAATTTAAACCCATTCCTCACTTTTTACTAGCTTTATATATTATACAGAAAATATTCAAACTCGCTTTTTCACATCGAATTTCTCTCTCTGTGTGTGTGTGTGTGTGTGTGTGTATTTTTTTTTTTTTTTTTTTTTCAATCTTTGAACAATGGTGTAGATTTTTAGCATTTCTTAGAATTCTCTTCTCTGACGCTTCATCAACGCCCAGTTTTTTCCAAACAGAACATGGACACCTTACAAAATATCTTGTGTCATTTATTATTATTTTGAATATTTAGTGGTTATGTATATTAGAACCCGGGAGAACTCGCGCGAGGTCCTGACAGTCACCCAGTCACTTAAAATCTTTTTTTTTTTCGGTGGTGCAATTGAACAGATTTGAATTTGAACTTCATTAGTTTAGTTTCTAAATCTTCTTTTGCGTTTTCTTCACTTACCGGTAGTTAGGTTTTCATTTTTGGAAAAAGCGCAACCGAAGGCCGAATCCAATAGGGAGCCAAATCGAAAAAATCCAAATCTCTTGAGTTAAATGCGAACAATTTATTTTCAAGATTCATTCCAATTATGTCCGTGATAAATACATATGAAATTTAATATAGGTATGTGTTAAGTGTCTTTTTAGTGTTTTTTCTTTATTTTGTTCCTTTTTTGGAAATATAATAAGTTTACGTATTTCTTGAAAACATTTTATAGTGATTAATTTAAAGTCTCCCAAATTGTTTTTTGCACATAAAAATATCTGTTTTACGAATTAACATCAAACTTTTGTTAAAATTTTTATGCATAAATTGCATTAAGCAAATATTTATACATGGGACCGTACAGGCACACTGCGCGACCTTGTGTTATGTTCAGCACGTGAGTTCTCCCGGGTTAAGAAAAGTTGCCAACTTGAAGTTTTTTTCAATTGAAAGTGATTTTCAACAATTCTCTTATTTATCAAAAATTTTATCAGTAAGGTTGTAATTGTTGGCGATTATATGCAGAAATTTTCCCTGTTTTTCCTATTTTTCCTTGGAACGAAATGTTTAACAATAACTAGATTATCGGAAGTCAAAAGCTTTCTTTGAGTTATGTGAATTATTTTAAAACTGCGCCCAAGCAAAACTTCGGCAACTAAAAGAAAAAAAAGGCCAAGTGTCGAGGACGCCTAACTTTTGCATGGCAGGTTCATTAACCGAGTCTGTGTGTAATAAGCAGTTTTGAGCAGAAAATGTCCAAGTGGAATGTTCTTTAAATCAAGGGCTAATCGTGCATTACAATTGAAATTTAAGAACAGTTCGTTCGTTTCGGAAGCCAACGACTTCTGGTCATTTCCCAATCTTGTGGAGCGTGTTCCGTTGTTGATTGCACCACATAATGGTCGGGGCCCTCTCCAAGGATTCTCAGATTCAACCAAGCTGTTTCGCAACCGAAAAATCCCGGTCATCCACCTGTAGGTCATTGGCGTAGCCTTGGATAATGCACCCACCCAAGGCCAGGATTTGAAGTAACAGGGCTTTCGCATGCCTTGCGTTTAGGAGTTGAGATTTCATTTAGAGATGATCTGTCGGAAGAAAATAAAAAGCTTGAAGAAAAAAGATAGGATTGGACGGAAAAACTTGACGGAAATCAGAAGAACGGATCGAGTGCTTCTTCCTTCTGTCTCTCGAGTTAAATCACTCGCATCATCTCGCATATATTGCATTTGGTTTTTCTCTTCTTTTTCACTCAAGTTCATTCAAAGCATTAAACTTTTTTTTTTAATCGTTACAGAGCTCTGCAAGTCGATATTAGTTAATTATGGAACAAAAGTAATATTATCTTACATATAAATGTTTAGAATTTTTTTTTATTCATTAAAATTTCGTTAAATTTCCTCCTACTTTATTGCTTTCTTAGTGAATTAAAAATTAATTCATTAATTTGTTCCTAAAAGTTTAATTCATTTCATCTAACCTTTACATGGACTCATACAGGAAGACTTATCAGAAAATAAATTAACAAAAGAATTTGAGCTTTAGAATATTATCTTTGAACTTAGAAAACAAAGGGCTGATTGGTGAGCGATGTCTGAAGCAACGAAGTGGGGAGATACGGAGAATTGACTGCATAAGGTTTGGAAAGTGTAGCGAGACATGGTGCTGCGCGAATAATTTTTTATTTATTAAAGGTTTATGCCAACATAATTTTAAATTCTGCAATTTCACGAAATTAAATATCCTTAAAATGCACGGAGCATGTACAAATTGATCAATTTTCAGACATAAATATTTCTGACTCGCATTCCATTAAATTTTCTTCTTTCTGAAACGTCAAATGTGCTTGAAAGTTCATAGAACGTTTAAAGAAAATTGCCCCAAATGCACTACACCTCCTTTCTTACAATTTGTCGCTCCTTGTGTTACTTCAGGCTTAAGAAATGAACTTCACTGCAAGTTTTCTAAGGGATCAGAGCACCTTTTAAAAGTTATTTTTACAGTGATTTGATCAAGTTGCTAAAAATATGAATTTCAATGTTTCTATCAAGAAGTTACAAATGTAACTTTGAGGATTAGTTTAACTGATTCCATTTCGTCAATCGTTTGATATCAAAGTTCTGTTTCTTCTTTTGACATTTTGTTTTTATTCGTATCAATGAAAAGTATTAGCAATTTCTTTGCAGAATTTATTCTTTAATTCATTGTTTATTTTTACGCTTATTTTGTGTTGCACTTGGGTAGCTTACCATTTCAAATAAAATAAAAATAAGTTGATATGTTTTGTGCAATGTAAATATGAGATAGCTCTTTGTCTTTATCTGGTATGAAAAACCAAAATTTTTATGCTTAAAATTTCGTTAAATTTCGCCTTTTCTCTTTCGCTTTATACGTGCCTATCCATAATAGTTATCTTTAAAATTTGTCGATGTTCTATTATTTTATACACTTTTTCTTTCCGGGATGAAATATCGCTTGAAAACAAAACAGTTCAAGTCAGTAAAGTTTAATTAATTCTTATCAGTATTTAGAAATTAATATTTCAAAAATTAAGACATAAAACAGTTAAATTATAAATGAAAGAAAATTTTTTATCCCAAAATAAAACTCATCCATTTATATGTCTTTCGTGACTTGAAAACGTTTGAAATTGCTATATGAATTCGCGCTTTAGAAATTTTGAATTCCGATAATTCATTTTGTCTACATATAGTACCCACATAAATCTTTGTTTTTTTCCCCTCACATTTATTTTAAAATGAGAAGTAGAAAACTTAAATTCTCTGATTTTTTGCTTAAAAGTCATGCGTCACCTGATAAAAATTATATATTTCCCAACTCACGCCAACGTTAAATAGTTTATAAACGAATCAAAAATAGACTCAATATGATAAAATCTACAAGTTCGTTGAAACTTACATTCTTCTCTTTGCGATCAAGCTTGTTTAATTCAAGACAGGACAAAAAACTACTCCAACAGAGAATAAGGCCTGGAAATGTTTCATGTTGAAGATCATTTGAACAAAAAATTAAAATAAAAAGGTTTCATTCGAATATTACACTTTCCTTAAAAACTGTTGAAGGGGTCCGATACAAACTTCCAACCACTTTTAAATTATCATTTTTTAATTTCAATTGACTTTTGAATTTTGGAATATAGTTATGAAAAATGAAGTCATCTTTTAGTATTTTCTTCATTTCTAAAAATTTATTTTGTAATTACTTTTAAAAAAAAGTTCTTTATTCATTGTTTGTTTTCGTGGAAAAGCTCACTACAAAATCCCAATTAATAACAACAGATCACATACTTTTACTTTTCCAACTAATAATCATCTCGGAAATTCCTTTTTCGTAATCTACTTCTAAAAAAAAGTTACATTTACTTACTTTCAGAAAAAAGGTCAATTTGTATATTTTTTAATTTTACTCTATTTTTATTTTTCTAACTCACAATGAATTCTAAAATTCCTTTATCGTTGCATAAATTGAAAAAAAAAACACGTTACTTATTGCTACTTTCGGAAGAAATGCTGATTCATATAATTTTAAATAAAATGTTTTCCATTCGTTCAGTTCCAAACTTTCTTATCTTCCTTTTCTGCAGAACGTACAATTATCAAAGCAATGGGGAAAACCCTCCTCTTAGTCACATATCATTCTCATAACATAACACTCAAGCCATAAAAAATGAAATATTTTTGAGAGCGTGTATCAGATTCGAAACTAAGGTAATAATGTGTGAGAAAAGGAATTTTCGCAATGTCGAGGAAGTAACTTCCTCAGGAAAGATAAAGTGAGAAACAATTTTTTGAAACCGGTTCATTGCAACACCCTTACGTAAAAGGCACTTTTGTTTTCTAAAATGTGGTCATCCCGACTGCTACTATTATTTTATAATTCTTCCTTTTAGGTATTTTCCTGCTCCAAAAAATACAATATAATGCGCTCCGGCGACATATTGACACATCTCAAAAAATTAAATTTAATCAATAGATAAAATTAAATAAATAAATAAATAATTAAATGGAAGAGTTAATTAATTCAATTAATCGAATAAATTAAATGAAATGAACGAATAAATAAAATTAAATAAAATGAACTAAGTAAATAAATAAATAAATTTTTCCAAGCATTTGGATAATTTCCATGTGTGTCCCATATTATATTGGACAATTTTTCAGTCATTATTATGTTAATTCAAAAGTATGTTTCATATTTATATTTAAAAACAAAATCTAAACGCACTCCTAGATACTTGTAAGTAATTTTGGCAACTCATAATATTAATTTATTTCATTTATTAGTATGAAGCAAAGCATGAAGGGGCCCGCAAGGCTTTGCCCGTAATAGAAAAATTAAAAGGTCTTTTGGTTCGCCTGTATATTTACAAATAATGTATGGTGAATTTTCTCGCCAATTGGCTTGTACTCATGTTACGGTTCCACGTTATGATAATTTTGTAATTTACTCGTCCATCTTATGATAATTTTGTTCTTAAAATTGGAATAGAAAAAGAACCAAATCAAATTTTCGAAAAATCGCTTCGAGGTGCACACTCCCATGCAACAAACTAACTTTGCCAAAGTTCATGAAAATCGGCCGAACGGTCTAGGCGCTATGCGCGTCACTGAGATCCTGACAGACAGAGAACCTGACAGACAGAGATCCTGACAGACAGAGAGACTTTCAGCTTTATTATTAGTAAAGATTACAGATCGATATCTGAGACTGTGACTCATAATACAAGAGTTGAGAAGCTTTTTTTTTTTTTGGGACCATTTTAAGAGTCATATTTTTTCCGTTTGCTCTGACAGAAAGTAGAGCATTTCCTACGGTTAATATTGCCACAACATATATACTAAACGATCGAAAGCAATGAATTCTTATAGTTTGTTTGGTATACTTTTAGTAATTGCGTAATCACGGCTGGGTGGAGGGGGTGGTCCGCCTCGGATGACACCTTTCTGGTGTTGACATCCGAAATGGATTTCGGATTTGATGAATAATGTAAGTACTTTATTTCTGAAAGCTTTAAAATATGTTTAAAAACATTATGCATTATATTTTCAGTTTTAGTCCATCATACAATTCATTCATAATTCATCTTTGTACATATTTTAATGTTTATAAGCTAACTTATAGTTTTGTTATACCATACAGTGCCCGCCGCTTATTAAAATCACATTGGTTCTGAGGACATTTGATTTTATAAAGCGGCTGATTTTATAAACCGGCACACATGCACTGAAAAAAATAAAAGGTTTTTAAGTATAAATACTCTAAAAACGAAATAAATTACGATTAGTTATTTGTATTGTATTATTTTAGTTCAGTTGCAAAATACAGTTGACATTTTAACTTACATAAGGTACATTTTTAAAATTTCTCAAAGGTCTTAAAATATTGACTTATTGTTGTTTGAATAAGAGAATTTGAAAGTAAAGATTGAGAAATCCTAATTTAATTGCAGCATCACACTAACTACATTTAGGAAGCTTGTCATACTAATTCAAAATTTCGAATTAATCTTTCACACTCAAGTCGTCACGACTTGCTAGCTAACAATTTTAACTCAATTGTAAAACTGAACCGTCAACCGCTGTAGATAGCTGAATGAGTACGAACTGATTGACTCAGTGGTGAGTGAGCAGGGCTGCATTTCGAAAAAGTTCTGCGAAGTGGAAACAGGCATCATCACCAACTAAATATATGGCTCTGAAACAATTATCTTGAGACTGCTTCATTCTTCTTTTTTTTTTTTCATTCAACCCCCCCCCCCCAAAAAAAAAAAAAAACCTACAACCTTTACCTTTTGTTTTCGGTTTTGTAGAATTTGTTATTTTATTAGTGCTGTAATGTTTTAAATCCTTGAAAGAAAAAATAAAATCCTGGTTCTATTCAGAGAAGAATTAACACATGCTCTCTAAAAGTTTGATTTTATAAAACGGCGAGGATGATTTTATTAAAGGATAAACCTAACATGTTTTGATATAGAAATGATTCTGTTCTTCTAGATTTGATTCTATAAAGCGGCTGATTTTATAATCCAGTGATTTTATTAGTGGCGAGCACTGTACTAATAAAAAAAAAGTTACTCCTGAAAAACTTCTATGAACTACATGTTTACAAACAATACTTTTTTGCGTATAGGAGAGGGGGGGGGGAGGAAATGACACCACGAACTAAAAGAGTGACACTCGTGCTGGGAACTCCCGCCACTTCTTTCAATAAAATTAGAGCATGGCATTGAATCAAAACTTTTTGAACATCTTTTAGTGTATTAATTACGTAGAATTATGTATTTATAATTCAATATTTTCGCAGAAAGTTTACCAGTCATGCACCCAATACTTTCCCATGCATTTCGAGGTATTTGAAGAAGCTCATTGTTTTAGACTTCATACTAACAATAGGTAAATGTTGTAATTAGACGTTTATTGAACACTTTTCTTTTCAGCGGAAACCAAATAAATTGTACAATAAATCTGACGTACAATAGATGACAAAAATGCAAGACAATGAAAAATCTGTAGTTACTGCTCTCTACTAGTCCACGGCGATCCAGTTCCCCTCCACTCGTATTAAAAATGGGTTATGAACTATCAATAAAAGAAAATGACAGTTTTTTGTGCACATTCATTACTTCATCGTCAAACGTTCTACCATACACAATTCAAGAAATACATACCCTCGGGATGGTGGCCAAATAATAACTTGACCTCTAGTTTAATTAACATATCATTTGCCTCTATTGAGTGAACGTGTCTGGTTTGACAACTGTATTGTGCCATAACCATGTTTTATTTCTTCGTAAATAAAAGAACTCATAAAGGGGTGTCCCAAAATTAACGCAAGATTTGAATTTGCCACCATTTTTTCCATAAATTGTTGGCAGCCATGAAAAAAGAACAATTTGACAGTTGAGAGTTTAGGGTTAGTAAAAATGGGGTGCTTATTGTACCTTACAGCTAGAGGGAGTGAAACATTTCAATTACTGCATTAGGCATTTCCTATTCGCGTACTCTCTCATTTCGGTGATCAGAATTGGCACCCTAGATCGTGTGATTTAACATTTTTAAATTTCTTCTTATGGGGTTATTTGAATTCAAAGGTCTATGTCGACAAGCCCACAACCACCCGTGCATTACCGTGTTGCGATACCGAGTGCCAATAACAGTAACTGCTTGACCAGCCTCAACTTTCATTATTTTTGAAACAATTGTTCAATAATGAAAGCGCGTTATTGTATCGTATAACGCTCCATTTTTGATTACCCTAAACTCTCAGCTGTCAAATTGTTCTTTTTTCAGGGTTGCCAACCATTTATTGCAAAAATGGCGGCAAATTCAAATCTTGCGTTAATTTTGGGACACCCTTTATATGGGCAAGTAGACGTTAGTATTCCTTAAGAAATACGAATGGATGGGTTTTTACGCCGCGCATTAATGAAAATAAAAATGGGACATTTCTAATATAGGTATTATGGCACGAGTAAGAAGCTTTTTTACATCAGGAAAAAAAAAGAAGACTGAATAAAATACAAAATTTTACTAATATGATCTCTCTTCAGTGTGGTATTTTCACATTCTCAAATATTCCGTTTTGTAAACCGTCAGCTTAGTCAATTCATCCGAGGACTGCAGTTTCGTTTTTTTTTTTAGTACTCATCAGCTCGGAATAGGAAGTAACTAAGCTGGAGGCGGAAAACAGGCGAAACTGAGTTGGCGGTGTATTTTATGTATTTCTGCGATAGACCATGGCTTAGGGCGGTAACTTACTGCAAAATTCCGTTTCGTAATGGAAACTTTTTAAACTTAAGTTCTTAAATGTAGGTTCATGAACTTTATTACTTACAAATAGGGATTGCAAAACCGAACCAAAAATTCACGTGATCCTGGAATACCGGCATTCCATACCGGTATTTGAAATTTCTCAAAAAAGGCTTGAAAACATATTGTTTCGTTGCCACATTTCATCGTTTTGTGCACAAATTGTATTATTTATGAAAACGTATTGTGAACAAATATAAAATGAAGGAACAGTTGTAGTAAAAAGTCAAAAAAGTAAAAGAACATGATGCATCTATTGAATTGTCTGTAAGCCTGGAATTCGTTTTAGTGTTCAACTTTCCTACAGTTGAAAATACTCTTTCTGCATTTACTCAGGTCGGTGGTACTGTTAACAATGCGCGATACACCTTCTATAATTATTTAGAAGTTTTTCATCTTCAAATAATTCGGTATCTTGCTTGTTGTTTTTGGATAAATCCTTTTATGTGAGTGTGTGTTTCTTTTGCATTGTGTGCATAATTATTTTTTTTTAATTTATAGCTAATTGTAATTTCTTTCTGTGAGACGATACTTTTCCAATATTAACATCATTTTATCTAGAGCAAGAGAAGTTTCTCTTTGCTTTTTATGAACTCTTTGGTTTGAAATTTACGATAAACTTGACTAAATTTGATCTTAAGTGATTTTCTTATTCGTTTCTGCTTTCTTTTCAAAATTCTTTGCAATTATAATTATGTAAATATCTGAAAATAAGTTTCAATTGATTATGCTTTACCACTAGCAGATTTTCAAGTCACTATACAATTTCTGAATATTATCTTGCCAAGTACGTATAAAGCTAAATAACGAGACAGGACAACAAACCAATACTGGTGACAACAAATAACCATTTGTTATGCTAACAAGAAAAACTTTTTGCCAAAATTTAGTACAGTTGAGACGAATAACTAAAAAAGAAATTATAAAGTATTACTGCAATTGACGGTTGGAATACATTGGTCATAGGACAAATGCATTCAAAATTACACTCGAAATTAATTCTCACAAAAAGGAAAGTGAGCGATCGGGGAAATAGAAAAAAATAAACACATGGTGCCCAAAGCGGAAATAAATGCGATTCATCGCACCATCTAGTAATGACAATGTCATTTTGCAATTTCTCCGCTACTTATGACAAACGATATTCTATTAGTTCGTGCATTTGAAGCCAAATTTTTACATCAGTAAATTGATTTTGGATCTGTATCATAGGAAAAAGAAATGTACACATTTAAAATATAAGTAGATACCTAATAAGTTAAATGGAAAAGTCTTTAGTTGAAACTATTTATATTGTTTTCAGCTAATACCGAAAATATCGGTATTTTACCTCAGAAAATACCGGTATTACGGAATTGCAAAATTGCTTGAAATACCGGTATTTGGTATACCAGTATACCGGTATTGCAATCACTACTTACGGACAAACACTCCTGTTCGAGCTGAGGGGTTTAATTTTATTAAGCTGATGTACAAGGAGTGAAATTAAGAGTTAATTATTTACAATGTTGGCAGTCTTACATGTTTAAAGTCTTACAAATACAGTTTTATTTGATTCCAAATTGAAATTTCTTTCTCACACTTTTGTCTTTATTAATATCGTTCTTTGTCGGTTTTACCAAACAAGTTTTAAAAAATATGTATTAAAAAACGCTTGGTGACGATTCTTTAAAAATCGTGAAATTACCTTTATTAAGTGATAAAATAATAGTAATAATAATAATGATAAAAGTCATAATGATGATGTTGATGATACGATGTTGATGATGATGAGGATAACAACAACAATATTTACAACAGCAATAACTATCACAACGACAATAAAATAATAATTATTATTCTAAATATAATTATTAGTATAATAATAATCATTATTGTTATTATTATTATCTTTATTGTTACTATTATATCCATCACTTTGTTCCCCGTTCTAATATTTTTGGAGTTTGCAGTTTAATCCGAATGAAACTTTTTTCGTTCAAAAGATCAGAGCCCTCATTCCCACATTTTGCTTTTTGATGTGGACGATTTTTCAAGAAACCCAATTTTTATCGTTATTGATAAACACAGAAGTACATCTGCATTCACAAACTAAAACATTATGAAGAATGAAAAGTTTTCCAAATAAACTTTGAATCAGTTTCATTCACAGTTTCAATTGCAAGCTTCGAGTTTGACACGACAGTAAATTGTTTTATTTAAATCTTGTAAAATGACCACTTGAAAAATTGTACCATGCTGTCCAGTAGGGTGGGCCGAAAAAAAAAAGAAAATTTAGATAAGCAACTTCCAACAGTAAAAACCAGTTGTGCGTTGTCGTCCTAAGCATGGGAAAAATCATTAAAAACATTAACATTTATGTCTATTCAATCGCGCATTGGTTGCAAAATTTGAAAAAAAAAAGGGTAAAAAAATGGTCAATTTTCAAATATTTTTATGAAAATCCAAAAGTTTAAAATTTTTGTTCTAACACTACTTGAATGCTTCATTTTAACACTTTTTTCATATATCTATGAAAATACTATTTACATTCCTTTACAGTTTAGTTCGCGTATAAGCCGCCAAATTTCGTGAAATTAACCAAAAATCGACATTTTTAGTCTTTTTTTTTTTTGCACATGGCGGTATTTCTTCTTTTAGATTCCTGTTATATATAGAGATTTTTTTTTACAACAAATGTGCATTATGCAACTCTTTGTTGGAAATGCAGTTATATTTTGTTGCATTAACAATCCAGAAACCACCACAAGTAGGGGGTTGCGCTTTGTGTTCCACCCTGCAATTTCCGGGAAGACTAGTTATTCACAGAACTGATACATATACATTTGTGAAAAAAAATTTACATTCACAATAACTATATTATTTTAAACAAGTTTCAATGTTTGAAGTTGGACCGTGACGCAATTTTTGCATTGATGACTGCGAGCATAAAGTTTTTCCCATTAATCCATATCTTATCTCATCCCAAAATACCCAACCTACCGACTCACTAATAAGTTTAATAACCCTTTGAACAGCCGGAGTGTAAAAGAGAAGCAGTAACTAAGTTATGGGCAAAACTTCAACTGTTTTTGTATAATTGTACAGGGTGATTATAATTAAAGTTCCACTTTCAAAACGCTATAAAAATAAAACCACTGGTCAGAAAGTCGTCAAACTTCAACGGAATATTATCGAAGAAGGAGGAAACTTGATGGCAGAAGAAAAATAAATAGTTAGAATTTTTAGCCATAGATGGCGCTGTAAGCATTATATTTAATAGTGGTCTACTACAAATGACAAATAAATCAAAAAATATTACCTAAAGTGTAAACTATACGTTAAAACATTGTACTACTCAGCGTGCACGAGGATATTGGTGTGATACTGTTAGTTAAGTAATAAGTAAGCGCATCCAACACGGAAAGGTCATATCACATCGGACGGGAAAAATTGGTTTTTAATTGTGCTGAGGCCGAAAACCGTATTAAAAGCATCAGTAAAAATCAAATCGGTCTTTAATTTTCGTGAGACTGGCGCAAAAGATGTTCAATATAATGTACCCCGTTTTCTGTAACAAGTTGAAATCGAGGAACAGCATATTCCACATTCCGGGGTCACGTTTAGAATGTGTTGCGCAATGCATGTCTTTAGCTCAGCAAAGTTTGCAATCGGAGCACTGAACGCAACAGCATTCAGATAGTTCCATATCCACAAGTCACACGGGTTAAGATCAGGTGATCGGGACGGCCAGGTCTTTCATTGAGACAGTCATAGTGAACTTCTCATATACGAAACGAGGAAAAAAACGTGCATTTGGCATTTTTATAACAACTTCAATGAGTCGGGCGCATGACAGGTGTTTTGATTTACATATTCTGACACTTGCAGCGCCATCTATGGCTAAAAATTCCAACTATTTATTTTTCTTCTGTCATACGTTTTCCCCCTTCTTCGATAATATTCCGTTGAAATTTGAGGTCATTCTGACCAGTTGTTTTATTTTTACATCGTTTTTAAAGTGGAACTTTAATTATAATCACCCTGTATATAACTAACGTTGGTAGAACTCGTAGTAGAACTCGTCTCGGTCAGAAGAACCAAGCACACCCTTTTCTCCGAATTTTTTTGAGTTAAAGCATGATAATTATTCCCGGAACATTTAAATTTAACTACCGAATACTGAACATCAGCGCATCAGCTACCATGAATTCAATTGATCAAAAAATTGAATCCAAAACAAAATGAATTAAAGTTCTACTTTTTTGTGACCCACCCCCTCAAGATTGCTATCATATAGTATTGGCTTTTTTTCAGTTGGGACAAAATTCGCAATTTTTAAATTTGAAAAGCAAACACTATAGTTGGGGCGAACCTAACATGGCAGCATAGTGAAGGCTACGCAGATCCTAACCACAGCATTATGACGCTGCCAGGTTAGGTTTGCCCTAACTATAGGCTTTGCATGCGCTAATTAAAGCCCAATAAACAGTTCAGACTCGATTAGGTCACATTTAGAACAAAAAAAAAAAAAAAAGCATTCTGATTGGTCAAAAAAAAAAAATGTCACGTTCGATTGTGCTGCTCGATATCAAGTGGCTACATTCAAAGGTAGCGACAACGAGCAAAAATTTCTTTTCTATATCGAGTAATTGAGTTCGATAGCGAACGGTTTTGAAATCGAATCGCTGCTCACTGTCAAATAACGAGAATCGCCATGAATGTCGCGATTTCTATCGATTCTCTGTAAATCTGTCTTTTCCGCATCGTTTCGCAGCACCAGGAGGAACTGAGGCATAGTTAACTCTTCACAGAAGTTATTTGTATGCAATTTAATACATAATTAATGAATTAATCGAATTAAACTACGAAATATTTGTATCAATATTATAATTCATAACACTTACATTTTATTTTATTAATCTTTCAATGTTTTTGTAAGTATGTCATTCTCGAGTTGGAGGACATGTACCATGTAGTATGATTTTCTCCTTTTATCTTTCTAACCAGCAACTTTGTACAGTTATTTTCGTTCAACCGAATCAATGTAAATATAAATAAAGAAAAAAGCAAGAAATCAGTTAAAGAAACGTTAAAAGCTTTTGCTTCAGTTAAAAGTATTAAACGTTGAGTTAAATATATTTCAGTTAAAAGTATAATCGCTTACACTCGTTACATATGAGCGTAATAGGTTTACGAGTTACACACACCCATTTTATAATGGGATCGTTTCCAAAATTTTAAAAGCATTTTTTTCTGAAAGAGAATGCTTGAAAACATAGGATCTGACCATTTTTTAAATCATTTATTTCAGTTTAATACTTAAAAAAAAAAACTTAAATCGGTGCGCTTTCATTGTTTACGCTTCTGTCGTGTGACATCACAAATGATGAAATGCCATTCAATGTTGCCATTCACAGAGCAAAATATTTAATTCGCATCTTTACTCACGTGTATTGGCAACGATATGTTTGATAGCAAGCGTAGAGCGCAATATTTAATTCGCTTCTTGATTATAATAACGTGGAAACGCTGTAGAAAGATGCGCCAAATTGCATCATTTGTTACGTCGTAAAGACCACGCCTTGTTTTCGAAATCGGACATTTTAAAAAATAACTGTAGGGAAAATGAAAGTATTTCCTGGGTCCATGTTTTTTTTTTTTTTTTTTTACTCATTCTATCAATTTCAGTGACTAAAAGTAGTACTTTTGACTGAAGGAAACAACCCTATTATTGTGATTTTTAAGGACTTCGATAAAAAAAAGAAAGTCATTCTGAATTAGAAATTTAAGTTAGATAGATTAAGAGCACTTATGGCATAGGATTGATTTGTAATAAAATTTCATATCCGTTTACTAAGTCCTGTTTCCAAGAGATGCTGGAACTAAAAGCTTGTTTTATCTTTAAGGTATTCCGTCATTTTTCTGACAGCGTACAAAAACTAGATATCGCAACGGACAAAAGACAGAAAACCCATTTTTTCTTGAAGAAGTAAAAAAATAAGGCTACAAGCTATAAAACATTTTGCTTAGTATTATTTTTTTCCTTAATTTATTATCTTGATTAGTATTATTAAGTTTTTGAATTCTTCTTAGGGACATTTGTTATTGACATTATTTATTTATTTATTTTAATTTATTATTATTTTTTTATTATTATTTTATGCTTTACTGTAACATTTTTTAAAGTTATTTCCTTATGACTCTTAACTATTTTAAAATGAAGTACATTAAAAAAGGAACCTAACTATATATATATATATATATATATATATATATATATATATATATATATATATATATATATATATATATATATATATATATATATATATATATATATATATATATATATATATATATGGTGTTTTACTGAGATAGTAAAAGACAACTATTCGTGATGACGACATCCTAGGAAAGAAATAATACTTAATGATTCTATTCAGGGGTCACGGCACACTAGTGGAGAACTGATTAGTTAACACAATTATCCAAACTAATAACTGATTCAAAATAATTAAATTTTAATGGTATAGAGTTATAGACCAGTTTAACTCTTTATAAAAGTTTTAAGAGTTATAGCCTCTTAAAACTTTTCTATATATACAGAACTAATAGAAATCTTTGGCAAAGCCTTTTCCTCAATAAATGGGAAGTTACAGCTCTGTCCTCTGCATTTCGGAAAAAAACATTTCTGCACACCAACTGCAATTCGTTGGAGAGTCTATATGCCAACCACCCCGCTGTTGCTTGCTGCATACTGATTGCCATAAACAAATTTACTCGCAAATCAAAAACACAATCAAATGTCACTTGGTCAAGGTGGGGTCTTCGAACTCTAGTTCTCATTTCACACAGGCTGGGAAGATTCTGAAAGAGATGCCAGTTCCCCTGCAGTGGCCGACCTTCCCCGTCTTTTCCAATGCAAACCACCACCGAGACAGCAGTGAGCGGCGAAAGTCCAAAGAGACAAGAAACAAGGTTTTCCCAGTAATAACGCTATTCGACGGCAAGGGTCAACTACCGCCGAGTATAGGTAGCCCTTGACCCCTTTTTCCGTAAACTGCTCACGCACACCTTATCGGAAGTGGGCCACTGTCGACCACGTGACGCTGTTGCCTCCCTATCTGTTTTAATTCCCCGACTTCACTTTCACTTATTTGACGTTTGTTGCTTCAGACCACTTTCTACGCTTCGCTGGGCACAGATTAGCCCAGAGTATCTCTGCGAATATCTTCTGTAGACGTTCGGAAAGTGGTTGAGTGTGGTGTGCGTGTGTGAAGGCATTTTCCTCAGGCCCCGTGAGCTAGGGGGTCCTAGAATTAATTCAGCAGCTTCCCCCGCACCGAATTGTAAAAGGTATTTGAATTTTTGAGTTTTTCTTCCTTATAGAACCTTAGGCAAATTAAAATACAGTTTACAATTGACGGGTAATACTATTAAAATTTGTGTACTGATGTGAAATTCCGTTAAGGTACGGATAATTGTTGAAATATTATTGAATAAAGGAGTCGCATTATCCTGCTCTGATTTTTTGAAATTGAAGTTTTAAAAGTAATTTTTGAAAGGTTTGGATACCCACTTATTTCTTAACCCATAATTTTTTAAAAAAAAATTTAAAATCTTGCCAAGTTAAAAAAAAAAAATTTTAATCTAAAAGCATTTTATTTATTTATTTTTATTTTTTAAATACTACAATAATCACGTCTATAACAGTTGTGCATTACATTAGCAACATATGTATTGAAAATATTTTCTGATCATAGCTATAAACCAGAAAAAAATCTTTCAACAATTTCTATTCTATAACGTTATTCAAAATAATTGTGTAGTCTATAAAATGCTTATGCAGTGCAGTTTTATTAAATGCATCATCTGGATTCTAAAATTATTACTGTAAAACTTTATTTTTAAAACACACATACACACACAAAAAAAATTTCCTGTGGACATAGGGTTGAAGAAGAATTGAGAAAGAACACTATAAAATTGTTTGTAAAAATAAAACTATATCAAATTAAACGGCAATCAAAAAATTACAAGACAAAATTTTTGGCAGTTACCAATATTGGAAAACTAAAAACAGTCCTAAACTTCAAAACATACATTTAAAAAGTCACTTTTTAAATGTTGTAAAACTTGATTGCATTGCTTAGAGTTTAGGCAAAAAATTACAAGCTAAAAAACAAACAAAGTTAAGGACCCTCCTCCTCGCACCTCGGTTGAACCTTAAGGAAGTAGTATATCATAAAACATCGCCAAGTTTATGAATTTTTGAAATTTCAATTTTTAGTGTCAGTGATATTTAATCCGCATCAAATTCCAAAAAAAAAAAAAAAAAAACATGTAATTTCATAAAAAACGCACTTTTGTTTTTGGAAAGTACGTCAATGATCTTAGTATTTTTTTTTTTTTTTTTTTTTGTTCAAATACCTATTATTTTGCTAGGAAAAAATCATTTAGAAAAAAAACGAAAAAAAAAAACCCCAATACTTTTACATTTTTAAAATTTATATTTTCATTAATATCGCTTTTAGCAAGCTCTAACTTCTGCTTTCTTTCTTTCTTTCTTTCTTTCTTTATTTTTTTTCAAGGAAGAAGAGAGAGTGTGGTTAGGTGTCAGCCTACCGCTACAGGGGGGGGGGATGGGCTGAAAAAGGTTGGAAACCACTGAACTAGAACAATGAAATTTTATTCAGTGTGTTTACAATAGTTTTAAGTTTCATTTAATGAGTTAAGAGAACTCGATATTTTCTGAATTTTCTAATCCCTTAAAACGTCGTTTTCTCTTAAGCAAAATTATAAAACATGCTTTACTTTTTCACTTGTTTTATTTAAGTAGCTTTGTCGAAAGAAACCCTTTTACTCCTTTAGAAGCAATATCAGGAAAAGAAGACAACTTATTAGTTTTTTTAAAAAATGGAGAAATATTTTGACACTTCTAAACTGTTAATTGAGTTTCTCAGAAAAATGATTCAAATGTAAAAATTGTGATTGCAACCTAATATTTTCTGTGACTATAAATTTCAAGAGATAAAAAAAGCTTGAACCATAGGATCACACACACACACACACACACACACACACACACACAAAAAGTTTTTATTACTTCTTAAAACTAAATTCCTTAAACTATAAAAGGTGCGTTCTATTATATCTTAAAAGTAATTTACTAAAATTTAAATTATTGTAACTATTTAAAAATACTCCTTCGAAATTTCAAAGATTAGTTTCCTAAATTTTAAAACTATGCTGAGATATTTATTTATTTATTTATTTATTTTTGTGGAAGCCTCCATTTTGACGTTTAGATGAAACGAAATAAAATGAGTTGCCAAAAGTGAAATTGTAAACATTCATCTCATTTTATTTGAAATCAATTTTCAAAATCAAAATATTTCATGCCTTGAAAACCAACGTATACTAAAATGCAGAAAAATCCTGTAAAATACTGCCCCTAGCTGAAAATTTTAGCAAGAGTTTTCCAATTAATATTTAAGTAAAATGTAAACATTTACTAATTCTAGACGAAAATGCGAGTTGATGGGTATTTTTTACTGATTTTATAACGAAAAAATATTTTCGCTATACTATTAAAAACAAAAATTATTTCGCGAAAATTTCAGTAAATAAGCCTGAAAAATAAATATTTTAACCTAAATTTCTATTGCTTCGAAAAAAGGAATGTTAAACTAAGTTTAGAAAATTAAACCGAAATGCAAAATTTTAATAGGTAAATTTTTTTTCCTCTCTCTATTTTCCAACAAATGGAAATTACCTTAATTTTTGAGCTGTCACGTTTTAAGTTAAAAATACGGGTGGGGGAATGTAGTGCAAAATGAAATTGTTACACATTTACTCTGCTTTCAGCACCACCTATCGGGTAATATTTTAACTATGTAGTTACACATGTAGTATATTCCAGCCAGAAAAATTAGAAGCAATTTTTGAAAATTGATACTCAGATTGTAATATTTTGCTGTTGAACTTTTTTTTTTTAATTATCAAATGATAAAATAATTTTCATTGAAATTTTTAATATTTATTGAGACCTTCTAAAACTCAGTGCAGTGTTCATTTATGTAATATTAAGCTTATTTGTGTTTTAAATAGTTTTTACAATAGATCAAGAGCATGCAGGCAAAGTGAAATACTTTATTTCGTTTACTCTTTCAGTCATTTACTAAACCATTTATGTGTTCAATTTTTAATTAATTTATTTACATTCTTTCATTTAATAATTGATTTATTTGATCATTCATTATTCATTGACTATTTTACTCACTCATTTTTTTTCTCATATATTAATTGATTAATTAATATCTTAATTACTTTGTTGTTCATTATCTTTTCCTTCATTCATTCATCCTTTAATTTACTCATTCATTTGATCAAAAACATTTTTTGCAATAGAATTGTAAATATTTCATTTGAAAATTCATTTTTAACTTTGCCCTATAAAAAAGTGAAATTTTTCCACTTTTTTAAAAGCACAATTTTATTCCCCAAAATAAAAAGTAATGTTTCAATGTAAGTTTTACTTCAATATACATTGCTTTTGCTTTATGTACTGTAATTTTCAAACAAATTTCCTATTTGTTCATTTTGAAAGGGCTAAGTCATCTTAACTAATTCACTTTTCCCCACATTCCCCTACTTCTCTTTAAAGCGTTCAAAAGGTGTGCTCATGTACCAAATAAACCAAGTTTTAATAATATTATGAAATTCTGAAAATGCGATTGTGCTTTAGTGCTCATTCACTATTCAGTCTGCCCTGGTTTACTACGACAAGAGATTATTTTCTTATTTTTTTTTCTCAAAAAATAAAATAACTAAATAACATCATCGCCTACGTCATCTCTCTATTCCGAAACTAAAGCAGTAGGTTAGGGTCATCTCCCAAATGTCCTGCCTCCATTTGATCCCGCTGCCCACGCAAAATACTGACATCTCTTTCTCATTCAGGAAGATGACCCAAACCCGAACGGAGTGAGTGCCATCGAATCGGACTAACCCAAGCCACGCTAGACCATGCTGCGGGGTTGGTTCGACGCCTTCAGGGTGGACGGCGGGCCCACTCTCTACTCCCATGCCAACAGAACCCCGGTTGTGGAAGACATCCGGAACATCCTCATCTACGTGTCCTTCTCCACACTCTTCATTGCGTTCCTGCTCATCTTCCCCGGAATCAGGAAAGAGGTATTTGGTCTCTCTTTTCTGCAAAATCTGATGTTGAATCGTTGTAGAGCATAAGGTCAGAAGCAATATGATGGAGGGGGGGGGGGGGGAGACTTTAATTGGCTAGACAAGATATTTTTCAAGATACAATGAATATTTCTCTCTCTCTTTCTCAACAAAATTTATGATGGACAGATATTTTGTTTTTAGACAGAAAATATACTCTTCTGTACATGTTTATGCAAAAGAATTTTTCCGCCCATAGCAGGAGTTTCCAAAGTGGGTGCCGCGGCAGCATATAAACAACCTTTACTTTGCTAGAGACCGTGTAAAAATTTGGAGACTACTGATTGGTCAGTGCATAAAAACGTCCTCCATCTCCATGAAATCTTGTTTTGCATGGTCTAATTATTACTTCAGTTCGAAACAAGTTTTTCTCGACATTATTCGAGGGAGGAGGGAGAGGGTTAAAAACATTCAAAGGTTAATTCAGAACTCCTGAGGAAAAAATTTAGTTCACATGCGTTGGATGAGAAAATAAACATGGGCGGCGAATTCACGTCGGCTGGCCAATCAGGAGTCCCAAAACCGAGAGGCCCCTACCTGAGTAAAGATCGCTTATATGCGCCGCAGCACACTGGGATGCCGAAGTGACAGACGATGGGCTCCGCGAAATGTGTGTGTGTGTCCATGGTATCAATATATCAATATATATTAGTGTGCCGTGAGAAACTTCTATTTCTTCAAAGGGTTCCTTGAATCGTAAAAGTTTGGGAGTCCCTGGATTATAATTTTTAGTATGAGTACATTGAAAAATATTCAAGTACCTTTTTGTTAACATACACTCATCGTGCATCCTGCTCAATACTGCCACAAGTACAAATTTTTAACTTTTAATTTTATGGCGGTATTGCAGTGCTAGCATATTGGTCTTTGAAGTGAAATCAAATTAAATTTTAAAAAAAAATAATTTGAATTTTGACATATTGAATTCAAATTATGTTTTTCGCAATCACGAGTGTGTGTATGCAGGCGTGTGGGTTTGTGTGTAGGGGATATGTGTATGTGTGTGTAAGCATGTGTGTTTGTGTCTGTGTGCTGGCATAAGTGTATGGGTAGTTGTGTGTATGAATGTGTGTGCGTGGGGGCGGGGTATGTGTATGTGTGTGCAGGCATATGTGTTTGTGTCTGTGAGCAGGCATGAATGTGTGGGTAGTTGTGTATATGTATGTGTATATGTTTGTGTGTGTGTGTAGGTGTCTGTATGTATCCGTGTGTGTATGTGTTTGTGTTTGTGTACGTGTGTGCGTATGTGTTTGTGTGTGTGTTTGTTTATGTGTGTGTGTAGTTGTGTATGTATGCGCGTGTGTGTAGGACATGGATGCAACCTGGAGACGGCTTTCGCTATAGGAGCAGCATCGTGACGAGCCCGTCGACGATGATGGTGCGGAGGGTGGCGGTGGGAAAAATCAAAGGAACGCCAAAAACAAGCAAATGAAAGCAATAAGCAATCGTGATTGCTCAATAATTATTCATTACACATTCAACTTAATCACTTGTGACAGTATTTCATTTCGAAATCTAACATGTTAGTCCAACATGTCGCTACTAAATCAAAAATTAAAATTTTGCGCTTCTGACGGTATTGAGCTGAATATATGTCGCAATGCAAGTGTCAAGACGGATTTTAACATATGCGCTACTGTTGTTTATAATTCTTTTTCGTACAGTTCTTTGAGCCAGCCCATACTTAACACTTTATTATGTGTGTGTAAATATGCACCTTTGAACAAATAAATTAAATCAAACATACACACGCAAAGCAAAATGAGGCATTTCTTCGTTAACGCGACCTAAATGTTTTGAACCTGGCATAGATCTAGAAGAAAACCTTCGGATAATCTACTACAGAAGCTTTGCCGAAGGGATTGTACTTGAAAAGGAGAGCTATTCTCAGTGGTAATAATCAAGGTTTGTCATTAAAACAAAATATTTCATAGAGATTACCATAAAACATTTCAAAAGTGTCGAAATTTTTAAAGAAAAATGTAAAAATCTTATTGAATCTATGTCAGACAGTCTAAAAATGTAAATTTCGATGATGAGTGGTCATACAAATATAGTAGATATTTTTCTACAATCAAAAATTTCGATGCTGTAACAAATAAAATATATTTCATATTAAAAAAAAAAAATGCGTTTGAGTCCATCCTTTCGCAAAACTATAAATTACCCTCAGTAATTAATGTCTCATATATATCGACTCAAATGGTTGCAAGAAAAAAAAATGATTAAGCGAGAGATGTGCGAAAACAACTAACAACAAACGGAACCTTGTATATCAAAATGCAAATGCAATATTTATTCATTAGTTTTATCAAAGTACAAAGAAAATATATATCATAGCTCAACAAATTTCGCTAAATCATCGCTCTAAGTATTTAACAGTGTAGGATTATACTTCTGTTTCCTAGCATAGTAATTTTTAAGTCTTTCCAAGTTCTAACACATAAAAACAATCGTGACATCCCAAGAATTGAGCTAAAATAATTGAGTAGAATTTCTATTGCTTTTAGCTTTTGAATGAATCGGAAGACTTCCATTATAGCTTCCACATTATCATTATCTTTGATTTCATCATTACCTTTAACGCAATTAAACGTTATTATGCAATGTCTTTTTTTTTTTTAATTTAATACCTATTAAAGTGCTTCGTGATACTATAAAAAACGACTGAAAAATAAAAATTCTTAAAGAGATAAAAGTCTGCAATTCAACAATCCCCATTCATCAGGGCTCATTTTAGCAATCTTCATTTTTACGCTGAGAAGCATCGCAGTTATTTTCTAACATAAAATGTATTTGTTGATGGTTGGACTCACTTCCGTAAACATTTTTTTGCGACAAATGAATGAGAGATGTTCTGTTAGAGTTACGTATGAGGGAAATAAATATTATTAATTTTCTATCATTCTAGTCAGGCCAGGACCACTAAAAGTGGCCACATCTAAATGAATAGCACGCATAAAAACTGGAGGATGTATAAGTGATAGGCCATGGTAGATAACCTATCTTTATCAATTTAAATAAAATAGAATAAGTAAAATAATTTATGGAATTACATTGTTATGGCAGGGGTGCCCACACCCTAAGAGCAAGGGCGCCCCCCTTAATAACAAGATGACCCCCCAAAAGCAAGAGCCCCAACACCAAATGGGAAAAATACTCTTCAAACCTCCCTAAAATTTCAATGGCACAGTCTGCGCTATGACCCCCCCCCCCCCCCCAAGTGGGCATTCCTGGTTATGGCTACATGAGGAGAAAATCGTCTATTTTGACTTTACATTATAGTCTAATCCTCACGTACAGATATGTTTTGGATATCATAGCTACTTTCGAATATAGGAAATTGTTCATATTTTAAGAAGAAGCTTTATTTCTCGTTTTGAAAAAGTTTAAAGAGATACTTTTTACGACACCCGGGATCACAAGAGAAAAATCCGCAAATATGATAACTTTCATCAACACTGATGCTGCAATATTTTGGCCAGAAATTTGTTGTATTCTTCGATTGGTTGTGTATCCTCTTCCGTGAGAGACACCCTATCTATTCGTGAAAGATAGAAATCTGGAGAATGTCGACTCTCACCAGTAAATGTCAACACTTGCACAGCCGCTTGGTGCATGTCCGAAATGTTCAATAAATATCCCAATTTCAAACTCACTCCGGGAAATATCGGCATCCACCTTCTACTAATAGTGAATGTTGAATGGAGATTTACGCTTCCTACTCCGTATTTCAGGAGTGATAAACCGTCACACGCGTAACCTTTTCTCTTCTCTTGCTGAGTGAAGTGAGTAATCACGGTGAGGTGTCACTCTATAGATGAATTTCAAAGAACTTGAGCCATGACCTTGACAATATTATTACAAGGTCAACAATGCATTTACCTCTTTCTGTGAAGTATTGAAAAAGGGAAGCGTTATAGGCTTGGATTTGAGTTGGAGTACCTTCACAAAACTACTACGAAAGTAACCAAACTCAACGCATCGCCAATTACCCTTCCTTTTTACCCCAAAAAGAGGTAAAAATTGTCAAGGTCGTGGATCAACTTACCAGAGCCACACTATAGCAAGCTGTATGCGCTTATAGACATTCACTGGTGATAGTTCGAGTGCACACGAGCATAATCAAATACATGCGATATACCAGACAACCCGGTTATCACATCCAGAGACTGCAGTTTCCTTCTTATTAGAACTCATCAGTCTGAAATAATGAATAACCGAGCTGGAAGCAGATTATTCACAATTCCAAACTGAGGAGTTCTAATAAGAACAAAACTGCAGCATCTGGATGTGATAACTGGGCTGTCTGGTATATTGTATGTAGTTTTGGCTTTAGGCCTCACTTAGGGGCGGCAACTTACTGCTAAATAATCAAATATTCGATCTTTCACCGACGTATTTGGTATGTATTGCTATTCACCAATGAATGTGTACAGTCTCCAATTTCGGTCTTTTAACAGTAACTTGTGTTCATGTTCATTTTCATATTTAAACCGAATATTTTAAAAGTGTGTCAGTACTATTGATAAAAGTTATCTTCAAAGAGGATAATTGTAAAGAGGCGTAGCTAGACCCGAGTTTCGGGGGGGGGGGGTTACTTCTTTTATTATATATATATATATATATATAT
This sequence comes from Uloborus diversus, assembly GCF_026930045.1. Lineage (NCBI taxonomy): Eukaryota > Metazoa > Arthropoda > Arachnida > Araneae > Uloboridae > Uloborus > Uloborus diversus. The sequence goes on from NC_072732.1 coordinate 56,864,023, forward strand.
ATATATGTGTGTGTGTGTGTGTGTGTGTGTGTGTGTGTGTGTATATGTGTGTAAACTTTTTTTAGTATTAAAAAAAATAATAAGAGAGAGGTGAATCTTACATACTTTGGAATGGGGTGCCCCAAGTTCGATACTTGTGTCAAACAAAACAAAAGCAAAGACTTTTTTTTTTTTTTATTTATTTATTTTAATGTTTTGGAAAATTTAACTTTTTTTTGAGCAATCACGATTGCTTATTGTTCTCATTTGACTGTTTTTGATGTTAGCTGATTTTATTTTCCCACCGCCACCCTCCGCACCATCACCGACGACGGGCTCCTCACAATGCTGCATTTATAGCGAAAGTCGTCTCCAGGTTGCATCCATGTCCTACACACACACGCATACATACACGCACACACACACATACACACACATACACATACACACAAACACATATGCCTACCACACATACACATACCCCCCCCCCCCACACACATTCATACACACAACTACCCACACACTTATGCCAGCACACAGACACAAACACACACGCCTACATACACACACTCGTGATTGCGAAAAGCATAATTTGAATTCAAGATGTCAAAATTCAAATTAATTATTTACTTTTTCCTCCATTTAACTTAAAGTGAAACTTTCTAGCAACGGGTCTAATCAAAACCAGTCTAGCCAAATCAGGGGGAAAATCAAATATCTAATGAGCGTGTTCCGTTCATTTCAGTGTGACTGATTAATTTAGAGGCTAACACACATCTACAAAAGCTAGCATCCCTGAAAGCTAATAGATGCATCCATTTCCGCCTGTAAACTGGATGTTTGACTTTCAATCTCATCGGTGGTCAGACTATTTTTACTAACTTGGTTCGCACTAAAAGCATGAAATAAAATAAAAAAAGACTTCTTGATTATAACCTACAAAAAATGAAAAGGCTTTTCATATCGTTATATATATATATATATATATATATATATATATATATATATATATATATATATATATATATATATATATATATATATATATATATATATATGATGCTTTTTATATGTATTTACATTTATGCTAATTTTAAAGCAGTTAATAAAATTTGAATTAAAAAAAAAAGGGAAGAAATATAGGCGGTAGAAAGTTATTTGCACAAAGCTGCATACCATCTGTTCTCCTCTCAAGTTTTTATTTTAAATTTTATTAGCTACTTTTGAATTTACATAAATATCTATTTGAGAGAGCAACAGCAATTTTCTAGTATTATAAACAGAAGTCTTGTTTAGTTTCTACTTTTTAATACGAACCAAGTTAACAGAAATAGTACAGAACAGTCTAGATTCATTTCGTTTTTGAACATTTTATTCCTGTAATGCTATGTAGTTTTTCTTTTAAATTAAAATAAAATTTCCTTCAGAATGGTTCGATGGGATTAATGCTGCTTCAGCAGACTGTACTTCGTTTTCTTCAGACGACGTTAACTTTCTCTACTTAGAGCAACCATTTTCGTCATTTACATTTTTTTTTTCTTTGGGTTTTAAAAAGCTTGTTATCGGTTTTGCTCGCTTCATTATACAACAACGTTCACTTAGATCATACTATTCCAAATAGTTCAGCCCGCACGTTTTTAAAAGAATACGCAGTAAATACTGGCTGACATTTTCGACAAATCGATGTGATTGCGGTGGATACTCTGGTTAGCAAAGATCGTTTGGACTATGACAGCATAACGCCAATAAAAACCTTATGTCTTGAATTCCGGCTATGCTATCATTTTCGGATTCGAAGCCCAATGATCTTTAAAGCAGCAAGCTAAAGCATTTTCTTCAACTCGAAACAAAATGGGCTGAGGGGGCAAAAAAGGGAGAAATGCGTTCCACGAATAGGTTTTCTAGGAAGATTAACAAAAGGACAGTCGTTTCGAGCACTTTGTTGGAAGAAGAGTAAAGGGGTGAAATTCATAGGTTGAGTATTAGTTGCATTATGGATGAGTATTTCAAGTTAATGGTTAAAGGTCATTCAAGTTAAAAGCCATTTTGCTCTGTTATCTAACTTAGTACTGTTCTTTGGTCGCTCTCTTTCTTAAAATTATGATTCCTTATAGAAAACTGAGATGATAGGAGTGACAAGAAAGTTTTAAGATTTTTTCAAGTAAAGAAAAAGGGAAAATCTTTGAATATTGACCAGGTTATATTTGCAGCAATTGATAACCTCAAGAGGATAAATAATTAATCAAAAAAGAAAAAAGAAAAAAGAAAAAAGAAATCAGGCACCAAAAAGCAATAAAAGACTTTTTCTTGAAAAAGATATGCTTAAAGTTTCTTTTACTGTCAAAATGATTCCTGAAACTCGCAATAAAGCACTTAATAATGTAATAACAGAATAAAGATCTAACCAAACTAATACAGAGGAATTTTAATCAAGAGCCCATATTATCTTTAGTATCGATTTCAAATTTTCACCATCATATTCCAAATTTCTATAAAGTTTCTTAAAGCCCCGTATCTTAAAACCTCTTTATCTCGATTTTTTCCCTCCTGTGAAATTCGAAATATAGATTCAACTGTATATAATATTCCCACAGCGCAGCTCATAAAATTAAACATATTTAGAAATTTGCAGAATCTATGACAAAAAAAAAGGCTATATATACGTGGATTTAACAAATCAATCTTATTTCTGCAGCGAAGTGTGTAATTTCACTCAATTATCAAAAAAATGTCGCAGCAGAGTGAGGAATGAGGCGTCTTTACGCTTGAGGGTCACTCATGGAGCTGATTTTCAATGACACTGGGGGGGGGGGGAGCGAAGTGAATTTTTGACCATTGTTATTCAGAGAAAAAGTAGTTTTTCTTTTTTTTTTTTCCTTTTTCATCTCTTTTTCTTTTCTCTTCTCTTTTTTTCTTATCTTTTTTCTCTTCCCTTTTCTTTCTCTTCTCTTTTCTTTCTTTCTCTCTCTCTCTCTCCTTTTTCTTGAGACAAACATTTCGGGGGGGGGGGTTGTCCCCAAACCCCCCCCCTTAGCTACGCCCCTGAGTAAAACAGCGATGTAAGGGGACATCTTGAGAAACACTTGCTATAAAAACATTGATTTGCTCATGAACTGTTTTCGCAATACGTATATTGACTCTGAACATAACTTGAGAATTCCGACGGACGAGGAATTAAACCATTCCATTGGTTAAAATGGGAGGAAAGTCGGTTTACTTTGTCAATAACGGTCATTGACCTTGTGCTGTATAGTGCTTCCTTCTCTTCCCTATATCACAAATGGACTCATTCAAGATAAGACATCTTGTTATCAAAACTATATTTTTAATGATTTACCTCTTTAGGGAAATGTTCCTTGGATCCTGGTGCCAGATATTATAACTTCTCCTCCTACTACGCGTGATGCCCCCTCCCCTACTTAATGATATTTAGGCAAGCATTATAATATTTGAAACATTTTTTAATTCTAAAAGTATGCTCGATATCAGCTTATTATGAGAGTAGTTTATGTGAATGACTTTACAGTTAGAAAACTATTTACGAAGTATTGTATCAGTAGACTGATTTGCATAAGGAATATAACAAGGAATATGAGATAAATTTAAACATCAATTGTTGAGAAAATGTGATGACTTATTGAAAGAGGGGTCAAGAAGTGGGAATTCTCACGTAAAGCATAAGATGTCAATTGCCTTAAAGATATTAAAGGAAAGGAAATATAGTACCCGCCACTAATAAAATCACTGGATTATAAAATCAGCCGCTTTTTAAAATCAAAGCTGGAAGAACAGAATCATTGCAATACAAAAACATGCAAAACCATCCTTTAATACAATCACTACCGCCGATTTATAAAAAGAAGCTTTTGGATATCATACATAAACAATTGATAAATAAGGAAGGAATTGGTCTCAGAAGGTGAGGAAATCTCAGTGATAAATTTGCGTCTTCAATAGATGTCAACAAAGGGCTTGTTGATATCAAAGAGGAAAATATGATTTTGAACGTTAACAAAACACTTCGTTAACTCTCAAACGATATTGAAACAACTATACACCCATATTTTAAGACCCTTGTGCAAATGTAAAAAAATGTTCCTCAACCTCATATTTAGTTAAAAGGACCAATTTAAAACAAAAATAAATGAAGTAATTCATTTCGTTTTTAGAGTATTGAAACTTTAAAGGTTTTCATTTTTTTTAAATGTAAGTATGCCGGTTTATAAAATCAGCCGCTTTATAAAATCAAATGTCCTCAGAACAAATGTGATTTTAATAAGCGGCGGGCACTGTATTCTGAGCTAAAATTTATGGGAGAGTTTACGAATGTTATTATAGTACGTGTATATAGTATTCTGATTGAAAACGAACGTTTTGACGACTGAATATCAATCGTTCGAAGTGATGTATTTGACGGATTTCAAGAAAAATAGAACATTTCCGAACAACACTCTTTACAAAATGCGCAGAAAGAGACGTTTTACACTTCTGTCTACAACTTTTCTGAAAAAGCGTGGACGTGTAAACGTATGTAAGCGTATTAAAATTCTAAATGAAAGCGAAAATTATGAATAAATATAAAAAGTATGGCGTCGAATGTGCGAATGATTGAAGGTTACTAAGAGAAAAGGAACATTTTACATTTAAATTGCACGGAAATGTAATGATGATTAAACATGTTAGTAATCTTAACGGGAATGAAAATTGAGAATGTATGCAAAGCGTGTGATGTCATATGTCTGAATGCTATTAAGTGGAAAGGAACATATTAAATTTCACAGAAAATATGTGCAAATATGATAATATAAAAGTGCGTTAGTATTTTTGGAGAGTAAAACCGTGGATGAAAGGGAAGCATATGATGCAACGAGTCTGGAGAGTGTTAACAGGAAAGGAATTATCTGAATTGCTGGGGAAATGGGTATAAATCTGATAATATTCAAGGGTATGAGAAAATGCATGAGGGAAATTTGTTTTTAGTCTGAATGCATTAGAGATGTGTCGTTCATGAACGAACGGGTCTTGAAGACAGATTCCTTGAAATGAACGGTCGCTCTTTTGAACGATGATATTTATTTTAGTTATGTCTCTCTCTCTCTCTCTCTCTCTCAAATTTTTAGGTTTTTTAAAATGTCTTTTGATATAAGTTTCATTTTATACATCTTCAAAATAAATTTTCATTTCATTTGTGACCGTTTTATATTTGGGGACAAAATATTTCTATTTAGAAATGATGCACTATATCAAATATATACCTAATGTATAATATCAAAAATCTTCATTTTTTTTCCTTTAGCAATGAAAATGTTTTATGGGACGGTATTCAGTGATTGTTTTTGCAGAAATTTCTTAATGTCACTTCAAGTTAGTTTTTTTTTTAAATAAAATTAAATTATCCAATTTTGTACCATGTTAAAATCCAACCAGCAATTTCCGGAGTGGAAAACAGATCTCATGTCTTACCTCGGTGCCACTCCATCACCAAGAAATATCTCACAAAATAATAAAATATTTTTCGGCTAAATTTTTATCGGTACTTTTTCTTACTGTCAGGTAATTTTACTTACTGTTCTTTATTACTGATCCAATGTAACGTTTTCAATTTACGTGAGTAGAGCTCGCCTACAACATTTTCAAATGAACGAGTTCAATGTACGGGTTAAGAAAATGCACGAACCTCTGAAGAACGGATCATTAAAAAGCAAGACATCGCCTATCTCTAGAATGTGGGTAAAGCGTACTATATTACGTGTATGAAGATTTGTGATAGAAAAATTTCCTTTTAAATTAGTGCGTTAGAATGAATGAGAAAAAAGCAATTTAGGAATTATACCAATGCAATTCCTCCAGCTGTTTGCTATTTTGATTCAATGTGTGGGGTCGATCTAGAAATTATTTTCCAGACCACACTCATCGTGAGAAAAACACGTTACGCTTGTGTTTTATATCTATCATCAGAATGGAAGATCTATAAGTCTAAAGTTGCATGAATACGTGCCACAGACATCCCTTTTCTGCGAAAAAGCCCGCAAGTGTTGTTTTCGAAATAGCTGAATTCTACCCGGAGCTGAACATTTGTTGTGCACAAATTCTTTCTCCGTTTGGTGTGAGATGATGTCTGTGACACTATAGCGAACATTCTTCAGGCCACTGTCATCGAGATTCCAAATCCCAGGTAGCAGGAAAAATTCCACCGCGAGTCTGGAGTAAACAATAACAGGCTCATCCACCGAAGGGGTCTCGTATATAAGGAAAATAGGTCAAAGAGAAGAGACATTACTGAGCAAAGAACTGAGGAGCCACAGACGATGGGCTCCCGAAGTTCACAAATATCTTGTAACATGAAATAATTGTAAAATAGCTGTAAAAATTAGATGTATTAAACGTCTCTTAGGTTCTATGAATTCTCTTGTTGTCTTTACGCGAGAGATGAAAACGTTACAGAATGCAAATTAAGCTTATGATGTCATGTGTCAACGCAGTACTAAGTATATAGCAACAATCGAAGAATATAGCAACATTCGAAGTGGATGAGGAAATTCCTACACATATGGTCATGCAGTAAACTCGATTATCCGTGGAATAAGGTGGCACGGTAACCGCGGATAAGTAAATTCGTGAATCATCCGTAAATGATGGGAAAATGATGCAAGTGTATGCAAATTGTGCTTAAAAATATCAGTAACACTTGCATACATTTAAGCTATTCCTAAAACGATAACAGTGTATGTAAAATTGGGTGAACCGAAAAAATCGTTTTTTTATTTCATAATCACGTTACCTCTCAAATGTTGCAGTTTGGTATCCTTAATTGGCGAAAAATAGCAAAATAATTCAAAGTTGGCATCTTCAGTTCGCGCATGAGGCGGAAAATTAGAAAAAAATATGCTAAAAATTGAATTTTTCAGAAAATAATAAAATTAGTTTTTGTTGTATTTTTTCATAATGCAGCAACCATAAATTGTCAGTATGTAGCATAGTTTGAACCTAAAAAATATTTTACAGCTTTTACATAAGATCTTTAGTTCGCATATATGCCTGAGATTGGACAGGTGATTTTAGCCTAATTTAAAGCGTATGCGCAAACGAAAGATCTTATGTAAAAGCTATAAAATACTTTTTTTGGTTCATGCTACGCTACATACTGACAATTTATGGCTGTTGCGTTATAAAAATGAACAAAAAACTACTTTTATTATTTTTTGAAAAATTGAATTTTTAGCATATTTTTTCAAACTTTGAGCCTCATGAAGCCTCTTGAACTGAAGATGTCAACTTAGAATTTTTAAATTATTTTTCCCCAATTGAGGATACCAAACTACAACTTTTGAGAGGTAGCGAGATTTCGAAATAAAGAGATCGATTTTTTCGAAACACCCTAATATAAAAGCGAGAAAAGGATCACTCATTATAGCAAACAGATTACACACGTACGCGAGCAAATCGTGCAAGCAGATTAACTGCAGTCGATAAATCTAGGTTACACCAAACACGCAAAGAGGAAGGGAGAGGTGTTTTTTCTGGGCTGATCTGGTCACTCGTTTACGCACGTAAGTAGTGTAGATGTAAAAATCAAGTTTCAACTAGTCAGGTTTGGGTGCCTCCGTGGCTCTGTGGTAGAAGCTTCGTCTTCTAAGCCGGGGCTAAGTCGTGGGTTCGATTCCCGCCGGTGCCCTTGGTGTTATTTCCCTCTTTTGTGTTGTCAATATTTCCTGTGTGTGTCCGGAGGAAAGGAGCTTGGCACACAGTCCTCTATGTTGTGAAGCTGTTTAGCTTCTAAATATATAAATAAAACCTAGTCAGGTTTCGGTGATCTTAAAAGGTTTAATGTCATTGGAAGGGAAGAGAAAGAAAGCAATCTCTAAAAATAAAAGTTGCACTTGTTAAGTTAAAATGTGTGCATTTTATTTTAATGAAGACATACATTAAGTTAATCATCGCCGTTTTTATTTTATTTTATTTTATTTTATTTATTTATTTTTTTTTTTTATTATTATTTTTTTTTTTTTTAATTTTTTTTTTAAGTGTAAAAGGCCGCGGACAAGCCGTCCGTGAATAATCGGGTGTTTACCGTATATATGCAAGTGTATTAGAATGAATGAGAAAAAAAAAATTGGGGAGCGCATGTGAAACGTATGATGTCATGTGTCCGAATGATATTCAGAGGAGAGAAACATTCTTAATGGGGTTGTTTCCTTCTGTCAAAAGTATTACTTTTAGTCACTGAAATTGATAGAATAAGCAAAAAAAAAAAAAAATTAACATGGAGCCTCAAAATACTTTTATCATCCCAACATTTAATTTTTAATTAACTTTTTAAAATGTCAGATTCCTGAAACAAGATGTTTCATCGTGTGACGTCACAAGTGAGGAAAGTCATCTTGAATCGGTCTTTTCTGGCAAGGTACCCCTTTTTAGTGATTTTTCACTGCGAGAAATTAGTTAAATAAAATATTCATTTGGCAAAGTTTGGCAATGTTCGGAAACTTTATTCTGGTGCCCCTAGCGACTTACTCACTTGTGATGTCAACAGCGAAAATGAAAACAACGTCTGAACGTCTTTTGAAATTATGGTTTTTAGAGAGAAAATAAGTCAAAACTACGAAAAAAAAGTAACTCACCCCACAATTTAAAACTATGCTCTTTCGGAAAAAAATATTTTTGAAAAATGAGAAACAACCAAATTCTTCAGAAAATGCGCGCAAATCTGATGATATACAGGTTATTAGTTTTCTGAATGATAATAATAATAATCGAGAATGCATATGAAGCCTGTCGTCACGTCGCCTCTGAACAACAGTATTCGCAACTCCAACGAACTATAGGGGGCACTGCAGTCACTGTCTAATGGCCGACTTAAAAACTAAAACAAACGCATGTGGTAACGAAGAAAATGCTAAAAGTGTTGTGATTTTTGTTCGTATGTATGATATTTTTCGCTTTATTCTTTTTAAATTAATTTTCAAAGTCTTGTGGATATTCTGGCCCACGTAGAAAGAAATGAGAATTCAAGAAGCATTACTAAACGTCAAAGAATAATGCAAACTACGTAGTTCGTAGTTCTAAGCAGCTATTTCCACGATGTTGAATTCGATATTCATCAATTCTTGATAAAACTAAATAATAATTGTGGCCTGACAAGAACAACAATTAATGCTAGAAAGTTCAATATGACATTACAAATTATTATCGAAAGAAGATGATACTTCTTTGCCTTGCTTGGCTAGCGCTTATTGTTTTGCATTTGTTGATGAGTTATTTCTCTCGAATTCCCGAATCGGTTAATTTAAAAATTTTCTGTTTCGATTTTTCTAATTTCTGAGCTACGATTCAATTGTGTCATGTTATGCGAATCATCAACAAAATTCTCACGGATATATGGTGGTAGTTTTCTTTTCAGTTGATTGACCATTATTTCTTTTTACTTATCGAATTCTGTAATCTTACTACCATTTTATTCCACTTATGATAAAAATTAAAAATGGTTTAACTAAAAACGCGAAATCTCGCCAAGGCTACTTTGCTCGCACAATACTAAAACTATAACCCTAAACAAATTTGGCGAAACCTTTCAGCTGAGAATAAAAGGAATAAAGTAAATTCTTTCTCGGTGAAACATTTTTCATTTTGTTCTACGATAATATATTCAAGAAAATATTTTGCATACCGTCCATTCCAACTAAATGCCGCTGTAAAAGATGGTTAGTTAAATTAATTTAAGATTAAAAAAAAATCATATTCTTACAAATTCATACAAAACAATAAATTTTTTTACCTTGTATAACGTTATCCAAGTTTGTTAATCCAGTTTTCGCTTTCACTATTTTCAATCAACTCATATTTTAGAAGGAAATAAGAAAAACTAACATTATTTTGAGAAGCTCGGGAATACTACTAAGGGACGAATTAATTTCTGTAGCTGAAAGCAAACTAAGACTCATCGATTGCGTTAATAAATACTCAGAACAAACTGCCTGTGTTTACATCAACAGACACACGTGGAACGCAACGGGGCAATGTTTTAGTTTCATCGGCAGTTTTGTAAATCACCGCAAGGTAGCGTATTCGAGCGCTGGAGTTCCGAATACCTTTCTGTTGTTTCTGAGACTACGTTTGCTCGGAGGTGACGATATGATATGCTTTTAAATGAAGTTAAAAGGAAAGGAACACTTTCCGTTGAGAAAATGCATGCTAATATATTGATATGCAAACATAATGCCATTCGAAGACAGTCAGAACCGGAAACGCTAGTGAAATGCATGATGTCAGGTGTCCGAGTGGTATTAATAGAAAAGGAAAATTCTAAGTTGTTGAGAAAATTCGTGCAAATATAGTGATATGCAAGTGTATTATAATGAATGGGAAAAACCATTTGGGGAATGCATGTGAAGCGTATTATGCCATGTGTCTTTTGGATATTAACAGTTAAAGAACCTTCTAAATTGTTGAGGAAATGTGTGCAAATGTGATATGCAAGTTCATAGTTTTCTACATGAGAATTAAAATTGGCAATGCATGTTAAGCGTATGACGTCGTGTGTTTTAAGGGTATTAAGAGTGCTAACATTTTGAGAATAGTTGGTTGTTGCGTGTAATAGGGTCGTTTCCAAAATTTTAAAAGTATTTTTTTCTGGAAGAGCATGCTTAAAAACACGGGATCTGACCATTTTTTTAATAATTTCACTAAGCTTACAATTTTTAAAAAATTACTTTAATCGGTGCGCTTTTATTGTTTACACTTCTGCCGATGACATCACAAATCATTAAATGCCATTCAGTGTTGCCATTAGCAGAACACAATATTTAGTTCGCTTCTTTACTCACCTGTACTGGCAACGATATGGTTGATGGCAAGCGTAGAGAGCAATGTTTCATTCGCTTCTTGATTATAATAACGTGGAATCTCGGCAGACAGATGCGCCAAAATGCATCATTTGTGACGTCATAAAGACCACGCCTTGTTTGAAAAATCAGGCATTTTAAAAAATTAATTAAAAAATAACTGTTGGGAAAATAAAAGTATTTTCTGGGACCGTGTTTTTTTTTTTTTTTTTTTTGCTTATTCTATTAATTTCAGTGACTAAAAGTAGTACAAAAGTACAGAAGGAAACAACCCCATTGTGTTGATATGCACGTGCATTAAAATGGATATCAAACAACTGGAATGCATGTGAAGTGTATGTTGTCACGTGTCAGGAGGGTAAAAAAATTTGTGAATGTATGAGGTGTGTATGATGTCATTTGTTTGAATGTTATTCCGAGAAAAAGAACGTTCTTAACTCAGGAGAAAATTCGTGCGAATTTGATGACATGCGAGTTTTAGCATGATGAGGAAAAAAAATGGGAATGCAAGTGATGAGTAATGTTATGGGTCTGAATGGTATGAAGACGAAAAGAATTTTCTCAATTGATTTACAAATTCGTGCAAATATGATTATATTCGACCGTTAGCATGAATAAGGGAAAAAAATAGGAATAATTGTGTCGTGGTATGTTATGTGTCTGATTGATATTAAAAGGAAAGGAGCATTTTAAATGGATGAAAAACATTGTGCAAATGTTGTGATATGTGAGTGTTAGCATGAATGAGAAAAGAAACTTAGGAATGCATGTGATGCGTATGATATCATGTGCCTGAATGTTATTAAGAGAAAAGGGAAATTCTATATTGATGAAAAATTTGGTACCAATGTGATAATATGAATCATAGCATGAATGAGAAAAGAGATTTAAGAATGCATGTGATACTTATGATTTCATTTGTTTGAATGTTTTTACGAGAAAAATAACTTTTTAAACTTATGAGAAAACTCGTGCAAATGTGTTTATATTCGAGTGTTAGCGTGAATGAGAAATACATATTGGGAATGCATGTGATGCGTAGGATGTCACGTGTCTGAACGGAATTAACACGAAAGGAAAAAAATTAAATTAGCTTTGAAATATTGTGTCAATGTGATAATATGTGAGGTGTTCGCAGGAATGAGAAAACAAATTTATATGAATGCATGTAATGCATATGATGTTTACTTCGATATATTTGAGTCATTCAATATGTTTGATTGATGCTAATAGGAAATGAACATTTCAATTTAACGAGAAAATTTGCGAAAATTTTATGATATGTGAATCATAGCATGAATGAGAAAAGAAATTTGGGAATGCATGATATGCATATGATGTCAGTTGTTTGAATATTGAAAGAAGGGAATATTCGAAATGAATGAGAAAGATTGAGTAAATGCGATAATACGTGAGTGCAAGCGTGAATGAGAGAAAAAAATTGGGAATGCATGTGTTGCGTATGATGTCATGAGATCGAATATTATTTAGCGGGACGGGACATTCTAAATTGATGAGAAAATTCGTGCAGTTATGTGAATTGTTGCATGAAACAGAAAAAGAATTTAGGAATGCATGAGATGCGTATGTTGTCAGTTGTTTGAATGTTAAAAGAAGGGAATATTCTAAATGAATGAGAAAGATTGAGCAAAATGCGATGATATGTGAGTGTTAGCGTGAATAAAATAAATTTGGGAATGCATGTGCTGCGTATGATGTCATAAGTTTGAATATTATTTAGATTCAAGGGACATTCTAATTTGAGGAGAAAATTTGTGCAAATATATAAATCGTAGCATGAATGAGAAAAGAAATTTAGGAATGCATGAGGTGTGTATGATGTCAATTGTTTGAATGTTAAAAGAAAGGAACATTCTAAATGGCTGAAAAGATTGAGCAGATGTGATGATATGTGAGTGTTGACGTGAACGAAAAAATAATTTTGGAAATGCATGTGTTGCGTATGATGCCACGTGTTCGAATACTATTTAGATTCAAGGGACATTCTAATTTGAAGAGGAAATTCGTGTAATTATGTGAATCGTCGCATGAATGAGAAAACAAATTTGGAAATGAATGAGCTGCGTATGATGTCAATTGTATGAATGTTAAAAGAAAGGAACATTCTAAATAGACGAGAAAGATTGAGCAAAAGTGATAATATGTAATGGAGACTGGGCTAATGCGGTCACGTAAGAGAAAATGAATATAAAACTTTACTTTGTGTTAAATTTGAAACGCAGTTTACATACATATAGTATATTTTACCGATTGCAGACCCAAATTCAGTCTTAATTAATCTTACCTATTGGAAAAATAAAAATATTGCAAAATCAGTTTTGACCGATATTACCCCTACCCTGGGGGTAATGGCAGTCAGTAATGTCATTTACTAATTAATCGTTGTAAAATAAGAAATATGAGGATTTTCAATGACCTAAGCACGTTAAACTGAAATCTTTATATTTATTTTATTACATAATTTCGCTTTTTAGATATTACAAAAAGGAATTGAAAGTATAGACACAATATGAAATCAATGATTTAAAAAAAAAAAGAAGATCTTTCCATGGTAAAAGAGGGATTACAAAAACAAGGGTGTCCTGAAAAAGACTGACTGTTTTTAAAAATTTATAGCAGGGAAACGGTAAATGATAAAAAAAAAATAATTCTTGCAGAAAATTCATGTGGTGGGCCGTAAATTTTCCCCCCTAAGTTCCAAATTTTAGTTGAAAATTTTTGCAATAGATGGTGCTGCAGGTATAGTAAGCCCGTAAATCAAAAACAGGATGGAAAATTACACCATAATTTTTCGAAAAAAAAAATGAACAAAACAATATTTTCAAACAATCGTCGGCTGTGTTCCTATGTCGCAATCAGAGGAAAATTCGGTGAATTTCAATTCATCTTTTTTGACCTATCGGCTTGCTCTGTGCAGTGCCATCTATTGAAACATTTTTTAACTAAAATTTGGAACTCTGAGGGAAAAAATTTAGCGCCCACCACATGAATTTTCTGCAAGAATTTCTTTTTTACCATTAACCGTTCTCCTGTGATCAATTTTTGAAAACAGTCAGTCTTTTTCAGGACACCCTGTTTTTGTGATCCCTCTTTTACCATGGAAAGATGTTTTTTTTCTAAATCATTGACTTCATATTATGTCTATACTTTCAATTCCTTTTTGTAATATCTAAAAAGCGGAATTATGTAATAAAATAAACATAAAGATTTCAGTTTAACGTGCTTAGGTCATTAAAAATCCTCATATTTCTTATTTTACAACGATTAATTAGTAAATGACATTACTGACTGCCATTACCCCCAGGGTGGGGGTAATATCGGTCAAAACCGATTTTGCAATATTTTTATTTTTCCAATAGGTAAGATTAATTAAGACTGAATTTGGGTCTGCAATCGGTAAAATATACTATATGTACGTAATTTTGCATGATTGCGTTTCAAATTTAATACAAAGTAAAGTTTTATATTCATTTTCTCTTAGGGGAAGTCTAAGGACACCCTTTTTCAGGACACCCTTTATAAGGGCAATGCAAATATGTTTACATAATTTATGAGCTTTTAAAAGTTAAAGTTAATTTTACTTTCCAGAGCACATGTCACATAAATACCTCTCAGGGGGCGCCGCCACTACCTGGAATGTGGTGACCACCATTACCCCCAATCAAATGTTTTCATTCCACGGCTAAAAAAACAAATACCAATGCTTAAAACGTTAATAGCATTGGTAACGTAAAACACTACGTGATACAACACGTAGTGTTTTACCTTGTTCTTACCTTGGTCTCGTGAGATCAATCTCGTTTCAAGAAAGGAAAACAGTAAGAGCAGTTAGGGGATTAAACTATTATCTAAACAGCGAAACGTCAAAAGAGTATTTCTTACCCAACAGGCAAACGACGACTGGCAACATGACCAGCGCTTCAGTAGTACATCTATAAACTGCCATGAAATGGCAGCACCAATCAGTTTAAATCTGAGTTATTCACTTTACGAAAAATCATAGTGACCGCCATAACCCGCTGACCGCCATACCCCAGTTTCCCCTAAGTGTTAGAGTGAATTAGAAAATAAATCTGGGAATACATATGTTGCGTATAATGTCAAGTGTTTAAATATTATTTAGAGGAAAGGGTCATTCTAGTTTGATGAGAAAATTCGTGCAATTATGTGAGTTGTAGCATGAATGAGAAAACAAATTTGGGAATGAATGAGCTGCGTATGATGTCCATTGCTGGAATGTTAAAAGAAAGGAAATTCTAAGTGGATGAGAAAGATCGAACAAATGTGATGGTATGCAAGTGTTAGCATGTGTTGATGTCATGCGTTTGAATATTATTAAGAGAAAAGGGGCATTCTAATTTGATGAGAAAATTCGTGCAATTATGTTAATTGTAGCATTAATGAGGAAATAAATTTGAGAATGCATAAAATGCGTATGATGTCAATTGCTTGAATGTTAAAAGAAAAGAATGTTCTAAATGGATGAAAAAGATTGAGCAAATGTGATGATATGTGAGTGTTCGTGTGAATGAGAAGATAAATTTAGGAATGCGGGTGTAACACATGGTGTGTTAGCGTAATTTTTCAGAAAAAGACGTTTTATATTGATGAGAAAATTCGCACAAAGGTAATAATAGGAATCTTAGCATGCATATGAAAAGTAACTTATGAATGGATGTGATACGTATGATATCATTTGTTTGAATGTGATAACGAAAAGAATAGCTTGTTAAACTGATGAAAACGTTCGGGGAAAATTAATGATACGTGAGTGTTAGATGATGAGAAAGAAAATTTTGGGAACTAATGTGATGCAATTTTTTTTATCTTGTATTGAAAATTATTGAGAAGAAAAGGACACTCTAAAACAAAAGTAAAATTCGTGCAAAAGGGAATGATATGCGAGTGTTAGCATAGTAAGAAATATAAATTTGGGAATGCATGTGCTGTTTATGATGGCATGTATGTATACGAATATTATTAAAAGGAAAGGGACATTCTAATTTGATGAGAAAATTCGTACAGTTATGTGAATCGTAGCATGAATGGGTAAAGAAATTAAGAGGAAAGGGGACATTCTATATTGATGGGAAAATTCGGGGAAATTTTAGGGATTGATGTGTGAATCGTAACATATATGAGAAAAGAAAGGAATGCATAAGATGCGTATAATGTCATTTGTTCGAATAATAAAAGGAAAGGAACATTCTGAATGGATGAGAAAGATGGTGCAAATGTGATTATATGTGAGTGTTAGCGTCAGTGAGAAAAGAAATTTGGAATGCATGTGTTGTATATGTTGTTATGCGTTCGAATATTATTAAGAGGAATGGGACATTCTATATTGATGAGAAATTTTGTGAAAAAATCATTATATGTGAATTGTAGCATGTATGAAAAAAGAAAATTATGAATGCATATCATTTGTTTCTTACGAGATGGGGCAGGCCTGATGCGTCGTAATGCTGAGACTAGAATCTACGTAGCCATCATAATGCTGCAGGGTTAGGTTTGCCCCAACTATAGTGAAAAAAGTCGTGTAAAAATCGGGAATGCATGTGATTCTTTGATGTCATTTGTTTCAATCTTTTTGAGAGGAAAAGAACACTCTAAATTTATAAGAAAATTTGTGTATGTGTGATGATATGTGAGTGTTAACGTGAACGAGCAAAAAAAAAAGGGAATTCATGTCTGGTATGATGTCACGTTACTGACTGGTATTAAAGGGAAAGAAACATTTTCATGGATGAGAAAGATTGTGCAAATGTAATGATGTCTAAATGTCAGCAAGAATGAGAAAATAAATTCATGTGATGCGTGTCATGTCATGTGTTTGAATAGTATTAAGAGGAATAATGCATTCTAATTTAATAGGAACATATCTGCAAATGTGATGATATGCGAGCGAGTAGAAAAAAAATGGGGGAGGGGGGGAAAGCATGCATTGCTTATTGTGTGCATATGTTGGAATGTAAGAGGAAAGGGACATACTAAATTTATGAGAAAAATCATGCGAATGTAATAGTGAGTGAGTGTTAGCACGAATGAACAAAATATTTTGGGAATGCACATGGTGCGTATGATGTCATTTGTTTGAATGTTATTATGACGAAAAGATCATTTTAAATTCATCAGGAAATTCGTTTAAATGTGATGATATGCGTGTGCTAGTGTGGATAAAGAACAAGATTTCGAAGTTCATGTCAGTATAATGCCACGTGTCAGAAAGGTATAATTGTAAAAGAATATTTGAAACTGTAGTGGAAATGCGTGTAGACATGATGAGATGCCGTTGTGTATATGTATGTTCAAGTAGGTATGGTGTTAGGTATATAAATAACTTTGTGCTGAACATTAAAGTAAGAAATATCAACGTGAAAAAAAAGCACAAATTGCAGATTACTGAAGACACGTGTTTCGGCGTTACAGGGAACGCCTTTTTCAATAAACAAAAGCGAATGCTTTTGTCGGATGTCTTTTCATCCATAAGCTCATTTCTTTTTGCATTGAAAAAGGCGTTCCCTGTAACGCCGAAACACGTGTTTGCAGTAATCTGCAATTTGTGCTTTTTTTCACGTTGTTATTTCTTACTTTAGGTACGGTGTTATCTAAGCGTATGGTAATAAGAAGAAAGGATTATTATTAATCGGAAAAAGATATTCAAATAGGTGAGAAATTTCTTGTAGTTTTTTGATATGTGAGCGTTAGTATAAAGGGAAAACAAATTTTGGAATGCATGTGATGCGTATGATGTCATGTTTTTGAATGTCATTGCGAGAAAATGCGAGAAGAACGTTTTAAACTGCTGTGAAAACTCATGCAAGTTGTATGATGTGCCAGCGATTAATGATAAATGCAATTTGGGAATGCATGTGATGGAAATGGTGTCATGTGTCTGAATTGTATTAAGACGAAAGGATTATTATTAATAGGAAAAAGACATTTAAATAGGTAAGGAATTTCTTGTAGTTTTATGATATGTGAGTGTTAGCATAAAGGGAAAACAAATTTTGGAATACATGTGATGTGCATGATGTCGTGGTTTTGAATGTCATTGCGAGAAAATGCGAGAAGAACGTTTTAAACTTCTGTGATAACTCATGCAAGTTGTATGATGTGCCAGCAATTAATGATAAATACAATTTGGGAATGCATGTGATGCAAATGATGTCATGTGTCTGAATTGTATTAAGACGAAAGGAACTTTCTAAATAGATAAACAAATTCGGGCAAGCTAGTGTGAATGAGGAAAAAAAAATAGGAAATACACACACATATTGTACGATGTCGTGTGACTGACTGGTATTGAGAGGAATGGAACTTTCAAAATGGATTAGATAGATCGTGCAAATGTAATGATATGTGAGTGTTAGCACGAATGAAAAAAAGAAATTATGGAATGCATGTGATGCGTATGATGTGTGTTTGAATATTAGGGGGAACGTAACATTCTAAATTGATGAGAAAATTCTTTCAAAAGCGATATTGAGTGAGTCTTAGCGTGAATAAAAAATTAATTTTCGGAATGCATGCGGTGCATATGTCATATGTTTGATTATCATCAAGAGGAAATGGGTTTTCTAAAATGATGAGAAAATTCAGCAAATGTGACGATATGCGAGTGCATGATATGAAATATTTGGTAACGCATTTCAAACGTATAGTGGCTTGTATTTGATTATTATTAAGAGGAAAAGAACATTCAAAATTATTAGAAAATTCGTTCAGATGTAATAATATGTGTCATACACAAGGACAAACGAGGAAAAAAAATGGGATCGCATGTGATGCGTATGATGCCATGAGTTGTATTTTGTTAAGGGGAAAGTAACCTTATAGTTTTTTATAAAATGGAGAAGAAATCATGCAAATGTGGTGATATGTGAGTGAGAAAAAGAACTTTACGGAATGCATGAGATGTGTATGATGTCATTTGTTTAAATGTTATTAAAAGAAAAAGAACAATCTAAATTGATGGGGAAATTCGTGCAATAGTAATGATATTTGAGTATTACCATGAAAGAGAAAAATAAATAGGATTGCATGTGATGCGTATGGTGTTTTTTCTTTGAATGTCATTAAGAGAAGAACTACAACCCAAATGGATGAAAAAGATAGTGCGAAAATTTTATATGAGTGTTTGTGTGAGTGAGAAAACTTTTTTTTGGAGTGCATGTGTTGTATAATGTCATGCGTTTGAATATTATTTACAGGAAACGGACAATCTAAATTAATTAGAAAATTCGTGCAAATGTGATGAAATGTGAGTTTTAGCGAAAATTAGAAAAGATTTTCGGATACTGCACGGGATGCGTATGGTGTCATTTGTTTAAGTGTTATTACGAGCAAAAGAACGTTATAAAAAGCTGATAAGAAAAATCGTAAAAACTTGATGATATATGCGATTGTATGAATGAGACGTAAGGTTTTGAATGTATGCGATACATATGATGTCATATGTCTGAATAGTATTAAGATAAAAGAAACGTTCTAAATTTACGAGGAAATTCGTACAAATGCAATGATATGCGAGTGTTAGCATGAATGAGAAAACATATTTTGGGAATGCGTGTGCTGCGTATGATGTCATGTGTTGGAATATGGTTAAGAGGAAAAGAAAATTATATACTGATTAGAAAATTCGTGCAAATGTAACAATATGTGAGTGCTATTTGGAATGAGAAAAATAATTTTGGAACTCATGCAATGCGTAGGGTGTCATGTGTTTGAATATTTTTTAAAGGAAAGGAATACAGTCGAATCCCGACTTACGCGAGGGATGCGTTCCAAGACCTCTCGCGTAAGTCGAAATTTCGCGTTGTGGCGAAGGGTGTGTGTAAAAACTTTTATAAATTTATCCAGTTATTTTAAACACTTGTAAACACCACCTAAAACTTAAAAATCATTTCTCATCTATACATTACTGTTTCTTACATAAAGAACTAAATTTTTATTTGTATTTTAAAAAAAATACCGTTTTATTCAACCCAAAATACTGCTACGATGCACAAAATCAATGATCAATGGGAAAGAAAGTTATAAAATAAACCAGGACGGTACGTACAGTATGTAGTAAGAAAAACAAATGCACTGTACTTGTAATGTATAGGATATCCAGGATCTAGTAATGATATTTGTAACTTAAAAAAGTGAAGGTGATAATAATTTATGCTGCATGACGAAACCGTTTTTCTTATATATTTTTAAATGAATAATACAGTTGCTTCACTAGTTTTTTTTTTTTTTTTTTTCATTTCCACTATGGTAACACCCCTCTACCTGATTTCTTGAATTCATAATACAAAAGCAGCTTCCATTTTCATAATTTTTGATCATTAGATATTACTCGGTGAACTTTTGCGGATTTCCTTTTTCTTGACTTATAACTGCACATATGGAAAATTCACTCCTACCTAATTGTCGTGCTACCTTCAACGCATTTTATATTTGTTCATGCACATAACCTTTCGTTTTTCTTTAATTGTCAGAAACTTTCTCTTTTTCTTTTAATTTCAAACTTTAGATGACACAGCGCTTTTAGGATTCATTATATTTCATCAACATTCACATTTAGAATGAAAAAAATAAATGGAAAATGACGAGTATTTCTATAAGCGATGTTCAGACTAGTACGATGTGGGAATTTCCGCTCTCAATGATGCTAAAGGGGTGAAGCGTTGAAGGTCCATTCACGGAAAAAAAAATTTAGTAGCTAATAACAAAGATTATACTTACACACCGCAATTCTCTTCCGAAAATTTTCGTGTTGCGGGTGAGGAATTTACGTTAGATCTAAAATTCTTCACTGGGGAAAACATCGCGTTATAGCCATTTCGCGTAAGTTGGATCGCGTTGTAGCACGAGTTGACTGTATTCTGAAGTGATGAGAAATTTCGCGAAAATGTGATGATATATACGCGAGTACGTTTTAAAAAAAAAATACTTTTGGGAATGCAAGTGATCTTTATCTTGTTTTTCGTTTGAATCTTATCGAGAGAAAAAGAACATTCTAAATTTATAAAAAAATTAGTGCAAATGTGATGATATGTGAGTGTTAGCAGGAATGAGGGAAAAAATTTGAGAATTCATGTGGGGTATGATGTCACTTGTCCGACAACCCCGGTATTAAAAGGGAAAGAACATTATAAATTTATAAGAAAATTCGTTCAAATGTAATGATACGCTAGCTAGTGTAAGCATGAATGGGAAAACATTTTGTAAATGTTTTCGCCTCGGAACAACAGTAAGACATCCAATCCCAGAAATAACACTAAGATGTCTTACTGTTGCTCTGAGGCGACGGTGTATTTGACGCGTGCGTATGTAATAAAGACATAAAAGTCGGGTTACACCTGTTGAATCCTATGATGGGTGTATGAATGATATTATGAGGAAGAGAATGTTCTAAATTGTTGATGAAATGTGTGAAAATGTTATGATGTGGGAGTGTATTAATGGAATGCTTGTGTAATGTATGATATATGTCATAAGGTTCGTAATAGGAAAGAAAACATTTCAAATTGGTATGGAGGACGAAATGTAAAAGGTAATGCAAGATTAAAAACAATTCAATGCATGTAAAATATATATCACATGTTAGAAGGATAGTTAAACGAAAAGAACACTTGAAGTTGCAGTAAAAACATGTATAAATCTAATGATGGTGTGTGTTTGTATTCTGAATAAAGATGTAAAAAAAAAAATTCTTTAAAAATTGGAAAAAATGGAAATTTTGATTTTTTATGAATAAAAATAGGGTTTCTTAAGTTTTCTTGGAACATGTAAAGGGTTAAGCGTTAAAAACAAGTGAAATTCAGGCATCTTTTTCTGCTTGACAGAAATACACATAAAGGTAAGTTTCATTAGAAAAAAATAGCCTTTTTGTTTTATAACCGAGAGCTTTCTTGGTCAAACACGAGAAATAAGACAAATCGTGGTTCAACCAATAATATTGGGTAAGGTGTGTTTACTCATAACAATTAGGTTTTCTATTTTAGATTGCCATTGAAACTTGAAATAATAATAGCAATCATTGACATTCAAACATGTTTGATAGTGTTTGAAAGAAAAATAAGTATATTTCCCTCCCTTGCAATGTAACTTTACTGTGTGAAAATGAAAGCTTTTGAGTTTTGATTTTCTCCAATCCAGTCGAAGTCCAAATAAAAACTAAATTGGTTTTTCTTTATCTTTCCATTCGTAAGCACAGTAGTAAAAGTAGTCATACCTGCACTTTTGAACAAAATTGAGTCATTGTTACCAAGTTATTCTCTGTTTCGCATATTGCTTAATAAATGAAATGTTTTAGGGTCATTTTACCGGGAATCTTTTTTTAAGAAAAATTCCGAAAAGAAAAAAAAATGATATCTGAATTAAATATATGCGACAGCCAAATTTTGAAACGCACTATCTCAGTTTGAGTGTATTTTTTCAAAACTTTTTATTTAAGTTTCAATTTCGTTCTGCGTTGTGTAAAAGTGAGTTGAGTTTTGTTCAATGGAATGTAAAAGTTAGTAATAAAATAGTTATTAGGGTGTCCCCCCCCCACCCCAAAAAAAAAACGAAAGTCGATTTTTCAAGTCGCACACCCTTTTATATTTTTCCTTTTAGGTCAAAAAAAAAAAGTAAAGAAAGTTTCATACAATTTGAACAATGGCAACCCGGGCCGACTAGTGCCTGAAAGTGTAAACCAACATTGTGTTCTAGACCGAATCGAAAAAATATTTTTTTGGGAAGTTTGAAACTTCATGTTTATAAAACGCCGCACATGTACCACAAAAATATTTATCCAAATCAAAAAATATTTAAGTGTCGAGCAGGCCTAAAATTTGTAATTTTCTTTAAAAAAATTGATTTAATTTCTCTATATATTTTGTAAAATGTAAGGTAAATTTTAAGAAATTATCAAGGTAAAAAACATAAACAATAGAGTCGATAATTGCGTTAAATAGCAATTTTTTCTCTCTTGCGATATTTAAGTCTCCCACATGGGGTACTCAAAATATGGATCTTTTCAATTTTAAGTTAAATTTATCATTTTAAATGCTTTTTTTTATTATTCATTTGCAAATGTTATTTTGAAAATGTGTTAGCTAATAATTTTTGAACCTGATATTTTTTTTTAAATGTATGTGTAATTTTTTAAAAGGTAAATCGAAAAAGATCAAATTTTTGAAGAAAATTATAAATTTTAGGGGTCTCTTGATGGACACCTAAATATTTTAAATTTGGATGAATATTTTTGTGATACATGCGGGGCTATAGAGGCAACGTTTTTTTATCAACATGAAATTTTGAACTTAAAAAAAAAATCTTATTCGGCCTAGTACACAGGGCTGGTTTGCACTTTAAGACGCAAGTCGGCACACACGCACACACAGGTAGCCGTTGTTTAAATTATATGAAACTTTTTTTGCAGTTGTTTTGATCTAAAAGGAAAAATATAAGAGGATGTGCAACTTGAAAAACCGATTTTCAATTTTTTAGGACACTCTAACAAATAAATAAGTATATAATTGATATGATTGAGATAATTTTGTAGAAAACATTTCATTTTTTGGGCAAAAAATATTAAATATTTTTTATCTATATATGTAAATTTTATTATCATACAATAACTTGCATTATCAAGGTTAGACAGTATTTTAACGTACAAGGAGAGGATAAGGGAAAAGGAAATAGCATTAGAATTTGAGTATGAGATCTACTAATTTTATCACTTTTTGCTGAAAATTTCAGTTAAAACTTCCTTGAAAAGTTGAAAATATTAAATTTTTCAATTTTTCCGAATCGGAAATAAACTGCCTCGGAAAAGAACGGTTTTTTCCGCTTTTTGCCGAAATTTCCGGTCTTTTACGGACTGTTTTCATCTGTAATTCAGAAGGAGAGTAAAAAATTTTAATTATATGTGAAACGTGCGATTTCATGTGTCCGAAATGGTAGAGATAGTGTGAGAAATATGAATAAATGCAAGTGTATTAGCATTTCGAATGAGAGAAAAAAGTATGAATGCATGTGAAGTGTATGATATCGCAAGTCTGAAGGATAATGAGAAGAAAGAAGCATTTTAAGTTATTTTGTGAGATATGTAATTGTGTTACCCTTCTGATTTTTAATGAAAATTATGAGTGAATGTGAAGAAAATTTTGTGCGTCTGAGAAATATGAGAAGAAAATTAACATTTGAGACAGTGAGAGGCGAAAGGATGTAAGTGGAAAAATTAAAAGTTTGGAGAAGACCAGTGCAAATGATAGGTGAACCTCTTCTCTGTCTTTGGGCAAGAGATAGCACTAGTAGCCCTGGTTGCTGTGCAGAATAATTTAGAAAAACTTTTCTATAGAAGTTTACCTATGACCTTATCTTTAAACGCGTTTTACTCAAAACTTGAAAATGTCTACTTACATCTGTTTGCTTCTCACAGTCTTATTTAAAAATAAATTTATTGATAAAATGTGTGTACTAAGAATGAAAATTGTGAATGCGAGTGAAGAGTTTGTCGACTTGTTTCTGACTAGGTAAAGGACATTTGGAGGAGCAAAAGTTTTTAAACTACAGTCAAACTTTGCTTATAACGAGCCCTGATTTAACAAGAACCCGAATTTAGCGAGGAAATCAGAAATACTTTGTTAGTACACTGTTATGTATATGGGAGCCTAACTCGCTTTCAACGAGCAAACTTCGCTGAACACGAGCAATATTTTCATGATTCATAAAAGTTATATCGACTTTCAGCTCCGCTTATCTTTTCTCGGAAAAATCCTTTTACATTCTGATGTGAACTGAAATTTAGTGATGAGTCATAGATTCTGAGAACAAGTGATAAATCCCTTTTTTTTTTCAATTTGCGGAGTAAAGAAGCATTTAAGAATTATATGTGTGTTTATGTTTTCATCAAAAACAATGACACAAAAAAATTAATTTGAATTTTGTCATCTTGAATTCAAATTATGTTTTTCGCAATCACGAGTGTGTGTGTGTGTGTGTGTGTGTGTGTGTGTATGTAGGCATGTGTGTTTGTGTGGGGGAGGTATGTGTGTTTTTGTGTAGGGGGTATGTGTATATGTATGTAGGCATGTGTATTTGTGTCTGTGTGCAGGCATGAGTGTGTGGGTAGTTGTGTGTATGAGTGTTTGTGTGTGTGGAGGCGGGGTATATGTATGTGTGTGTAGGCATAAGTGTTTGTGTCTGTGTGCAGGCATTAATGTGTGGGTAGTTGTGTGTATGTGTATGTGTTTGTGTGTGTGTGTATGTTTAGGTGACTGTATGTATGCGTGTTTGTGTGTGCGTATGTGTGTGTGTACGTATGTGTGTAGTTGTGTGTGTGTGCGTATGTGTGTAGTTGTGTATGTATGCGCGTGTGTGTAGCATATGGATGCAACCTGGAGACGGTTTTCGCTATAGGAGCAGCATCGTAAGGAGCCAGTCCACGGTGATGCTGCAGAGGGTGCTGGTGGAAAAATAAAATGATAGGACGCCAAAAACAGTCAAGTGAGAACAATAAGCAATCGTGATTGCTCAAAAAAAAAAGACATTCAGACAGTTCAAAGCAAATTTACCAACTTATTTGGTAATGTACATAGATTGAACAGAAAATGAGAAAAAAACAAATATGATGAATGTTTATGATTTTTGTTCACGAACTCGTTTTTTACGAGCACTCGGTTAAAATGAGCAAATATCACGATCCATTTTCGTTCGTTATAAGCGAGTTCAACTGTATTAGTGTTAAGATCGTGCATGGTAGTGTTGTGATGGTAAGCATGTTCAAATTCCTAAATCGAGTGAAAGTAATGACTGCATGTGATGGGCTTGATGTGGTGTGCTTGAAAGATATTAAAAGAGAAGCAACATAATTAAAGCTGTTGAGATGATGTGAGGAAATATGACTGTTAAGGGTTATTCTGATTCAGAAAGAAAATTGTGCATGCGTGTGAAGAGTCTGTTGACGTATACCTGAAGGACATTAAGTGGAAATCTGCATTACGATTATGCTGGCAAATGTTGTGATGGTAAACGTGTTAGAATTTCGGTTGAAAATGAATGTAATGAATGCATGTGAAGGGTGCGAGTATTATGCTTGAATTATTTTGAAAAAAATAACATTTTAAATTAAAAGTGTTCGTAGAATGTAAGGTGCTGTTACTATAATAGTTCTGATTAAGGAATATTCTAATTGAAACAGAAAATTGTGAATGCATGTGAAAATTCTGTTTATGTGCGTCTGAAGGATATTAAGGGAAGTGGAACTTTTAGAGCTAGAAGGGTTAAGATTGAGTATGGAAATCTTGTTATGGTGAGTGTGTTCGAACTCCTGGTAAGAATGAAAGAGATGAATGCATGTGAAGGGAATGCTGTATGTTTGAAAAATATGAAAAGAAAAAAAAAATTTTTTTCAAGTTGTCCAGAAAATGTGTATAATTGTATCTGTATTAGTTTTGATTCAGTTTTATTCTGATTAATAAATAAAATTTTGAGTGCGGGTGAGGAGTCTGTGGACGTATGTCTAGGGTATAAAACCTGTTGTTGTTGTTGTCGTGTCTAATGAAGGGCGGAGCGTTTTAAACAAAAGGTAATATTGTGGACAAAATACCTTAAATAACTGAATGAACGGATGGTTGAATGAGTACAGGAATGCGTGCTTGAATGACTGGTAGATTGATTGAATAATTAAATAAATGATCAATTAATTAAGTAAACTTACGAACTAATAGTTGTTTCAGCGATGGATTGTTTGAATGAATGATTGGTTACGGACCAACTGATTGATTGATTTAATAAACGAATGAATGAGCGAATGAATGAAGAAATGTCCAATTTATTGATTGAGACGAAGAATGAAAGATTGATGAATTGATTCAGTAAACGAATGAATGAATAAATGTCCAATTTATTGATTGAGACGAAGAATGAAAGATTGATGAATTGATTTAATAAATGAATGATAAACTGATTGGCTGAATGATTGAACAAATTAATTGTTCGTTAAATGATTTGTTCGTTCAAATAACAAACGATTGAGTAACAGATTGATTCATTTATTGATTGAATAATTGATTGAACGGATGGTTGAATAAGTACAGGAGTGCGTGTTCGAATGACTGGTAGTTTAATCAAATATTTGATTGAATGATTAATCAATTAAGTAAACTAATGAACTTACTGTAGTTTAAGCAATGGTTTGAATGAATGAAGTATTGGTTAACTGAACGATTAATTGAATGATTTAATAAATGAATGAATGAATGAACGAACGTCTAATTTATTGATTGAGACTAAGAATGAAAGATTAACAGATTGATTCAATGAATGAATAATAAACTTAGTGGTTGAATGATTCTAATGATTCATTGACTGAGTGAAATAACGAACAAACGATTTCAGCCGTTTTCGGAAACTTAGGCACTTAAAAAGTCTTGTGGACTTCTACCTTGGGAATGACCAAATATGGCGACCACAAAAAAAAAAAAAAATTAACTTGAATTCTGAAATTTTGAATTCAAATTATGTTTTTCGCAATCATGAGTTGCGACAGGGCCCTACTCATTGAGGCTATTGTTTCTAGAAACAGCTCCTGTCCCCCCAAGCCTACCCCTCCTTCTGGGCGGTTACGTGTGTATAGTTGTGTGTGTGTGTGTGTGTGCAGGCGTGTGTGTATGTGTAGGTGCGCGTGCGTGCATGCGTAGGCTTGTGTGTGTGCGTAGACTTGTGTGTATGTACGTAGACGGTGTGTGTGTGCGTGTATGTGTGTGTATGTGTGTGTGTATGTGTGTGTATGTGTGTGTGTATGTGTGTGTATGTGTGTGTGTATGTGTGTGTATGTGTGTGTGTATGTGTGTGTATGTGTGTGTATATGTGTGTATGAGCGCGCGTGTGTGTAGAACATGGACGTCCTCGACCAGGAGAAACGGATTCCAGGAGGCAGTGCTCGGAGCCGCGCCTGCAGAGGCCGGTGGGCGGTGGTGCTGGTGTCCCTGGTCCAAGCTGAAAAAGGAACCACAACATCAAGGACGGCGAAATTAAAGCAATAAGCAATCGTGATTGCTCAAAAAGAAAGAATTTTTTTTCGAATTTGTAACATGAAAGCAATTTAAAAATAATAAATCTTCATGAAACTACAATTCAGTTGAAAAGTTTTTTGCACATTTGCGTCCAAGGCAATGAGGATAAGATTAAGTTTTAAGATCAAAATTTTTCATTTCTCAAGAAATTTATTAAAAATCATAACTAAAAACAAGAAGTTCCGTCTAGAACTAAACGAGCCTACTTTCCCGTATACCCATACTACTTTCTAGTACCTGATCAATATTCTCAAAAAAAGAACAAGCAGCTAATGCACTTTTTTCCATTAAAAATTTTTTTTAACAGCTTTCAAAACGAAAGAATAATAATTAAAATTGATAAACTCATTAAAATAAATAGATCATATCAAAAAAAAAAAAAAAAAAAAATCGTTTCTTTTACCGTGCTGCCAAAAAATAAAATTTTTTAAATGATTTAATGCACTTACCAAAATAAATAAAAACGATAAAATGTCAACTTAAAGAAATAATTTTATTGTCAAAAAAAAATCGTCTGCGCATATCTTTATGTAGAAACATAAATGATTTCGAGTTTATCCGCCGAAAACTGAATACCTAAATTAAAACTTTAGCGTGAAAATAAAAACAAGTCATATCAACAATAATTATTTCACAGTTAAAACGATAGCTGTGGTGTCGGAGTCGGAGTCGAATATCCAAGAATCGGAGTCAGTCAGTTGTCCTCCGTGTATAAATTTTTGCCAAAGCTACGAAATCAGAGTCGAAGTCGGGGAGTCGGAGTCTGATTAATTGTCGGACACAGGAGTCGGAGTCGGAGTCAGGTGCCCTTAAATTCTAGGAGTCGGAGTCTGAAGTTTGGCGTCAAGAGCTATTTCCAACAAAATTTGTTTGAAGTAAATCCGCCTTAAGTACGGAATCTACATTGACTTTCAGTTTCCCCGTAGGCGCTAATTTTAAGGGATTTGAACTGTTCAAAATTGAACGAAAAATTGTTCAAATCAAAAAGATATTTTATATACAAGTTTTTCATCAAAAGCTTTTTCCTACAAAGTTTGTTTGAAGCAAATTCGCCTCACAGTTCGGAATTGCCTTGAATTTACCCGTAGGCGCTAATGTTAAGTTTTTTTGAACTGTTCAAAATTGAACAAAAAATAGTTCAAATCAAAAAATGAAATATAGAAATGAGGTGTCCTCGCCGAGATCTTTCGAACAAAAAAATGTTTCTAATCGGACTATTCACTCAAAAGTTATTGGGGGGGGGGGACAGACAGACAGACCGACTGGCATTTTTCCCCATCTCAATACCCTACTTTCCAATTTTTAATTTTCCGATACATATTTAATTATTTTATTTATTTTTGACTTTTTTTTTGTTTTTCGCGAAATTTTTAAGATGCATTAAGCCTTCTTTCATGCTTTTTTCTTCTTTTTCATACTTTTACTGGGAAAGTAGGCTAAAAAAGACAATTTGCCCCACATTGTGTTATTTTTATTTGCTTGCAGTTAAAGAAAACATCCAACTCAACTTTGTTTTTTGGAAACTTAGGCATTTAAGGATCGTGTCTACTTCCATCTTGCGAAAGACCAAAAATGTCGACTCCGTTTCACACGTAGCTAAAAATACTTCCCAAACAAAAAAACGATTTTCCCCGATCGGCCCTCCTATCTTCAATTTTGTGCTCCAGAAGCAGTAAATTGTCTTCTCCCCTGTTGACTTTGTGCATTATTCCTGTTCATCCGAGGAATTTTTTTCTTGGGAACTATTGCGTGTCAAAAATGGCTACTGCGTAAGTTTTTTTGGGTTGCCACTTTTTTTATTGCCAGCGTCATTTTGCCTCAAAATTTTTACAATTTTTTCAGGAAACGTCGATAAAAATGAAGATTAGATCTCACAGAACCAAATTCCCTGGGAAAAATTCGGAAACGAATTTTTGGGGGGCAAATATAGAAAATTATCTGACTTTTCCTCGACATTTTTAACTATGTCATTTTCCCTGACAATTCCAGGTTTTCTCGGAGAGTATAAACCCCCTGATATTAATGATTCAATGGCTGAGTAATATAACGAACAAAAGAGTGAGCAACAGATTGGTTCATTTATTGATTGAATAATTGATTGAACTGATGGTTGAATAAGTACACCGTGCTTGAATGAGTGGTAGAGAGATTGAATAATTTATTAAATGATTAATTAACTAAGTAAACTTACGAACTTACTGTAGTTTAAGCGATGGATTAAATGAATGAATTTTCGGTTTACTAAACGATTGATTGAATGATTAAAAAAATGATTGAATGAACGAATGTACAGTTTATGGATTGAGACTAAGAATGAACAATTGATGGATTGAATCAATGAATGAATGTTAAATTGATTGGCTGTATGGTTTCACAGAATAATGATTCATTAACTAAATAAAATGATGAACGAACGATTAAGCAACATATTGATTCATTTATTGATAAAATAACTGGTTGAATGAATGATTGAATAAGTAAGAGAAAGCGTGCTTAAATGATTATTAGAATAATTGATTGAATGATTGATTGAATAGTTTATCATTTAAGTGAACTCACGAAATAAGAAGTTTAAGCGATGGACTGATTAAATGAATAATTCGGTTCTGAATGATTGAATGAACTTTTAAATAAACAAATGAAAAAATAATGTCCAATTTACTGATTGATGCTAAGAATGAACGATTTTTGGATTGATTCTGTGAATGAATGATATATTGATTGATTGAATGATTCCGTATATTAAAGATTCATTTACTGAATGAAATAACGAACAAACGATTGAGCAATAGATTGATAAATTTAATAATTGAATAACTGAATGAACAGTTGGTTGAATAAATACAGCGTGCTTGAATGAATGGTAGATTAATTGAATAATTGATTGAATGGCTAATCAATTTAGTAAACTTACGAACTTACTGCAGTTTGAGCGATGAATTGAAGGATTGAATTATTTGTTTACTGAACGATTGACTGAGTGGTTATATAAATGAATGAATGAAGGAATGTACAACTTATGGATTGAGACTAAGAATAAACGATTGATGGATTGATTCAATGAATAAATAATAAATTGATTGAGTGAATGATTTCACAGATAAATGGTTCATTACCTGAGTGAAACAATAAACAAACGATTGAGCAACGTATTGACTTATTTATTGATTGAATGACTGAATGAACGGATGGTTGAATAAGTACAAGAGTGCGTGTTTGAATGTCTGGTGGATTGATTGAATGATTAATGAATTAAGTACACTTACCAACTCACTGTAGTATAAGCGATGGACTAAATGAATAATTTAATGGTTTACTGAACGATAGATTGAAAGATTCATACAAGGAATGAATGAACGAATGTCCAATTTGTTGATTGAGACTAAGAATGAAAGACTGATAGATTGATTCAATGAATGAATGATAAACTAATAGGTTGAATGATTCCACATATTAATGATTCATTGACTGAGAGGAATTAAAAAACAAACGATCGAGCAACAGATTGTTTCGTTTATTGATTTAATAACTGATTGAACTGATGGTTGAATAAGTACAGCGGGCTTGAATGACTGATAGATTGATTAAATAATTGATTGATGCATTAATCAACTAAGAAAACTTAAGATCTTACTGTAGTTTAAGCAATGGATTGAATGAATGAATTATTGGTTTATTGAACGATAGATTGAATGATTAAATAAATGAATGAATAAAGGAATGTCTAATTTATTGATTGAGTCTAAGATTGAATGATTGATGGATTGATTCAATGAGTGAATGGTACATTGATTGATTGAATGATTCCACAGATTAAATATTTATTGACTGAGTAAAATAGCGCACAAACGGTTGAGCAACAGATGAATTAATTTATTGATTGTATAACTGACTGAACTGATGGTTGAATAAGTACAGTGTGTTTGAATGATTGGTAGACTAATTGAATAATCAACTAAGTAAACTTACGAACTTACTGCAGTTTAAGCGATGGATTAAATGAATTAAATAAGTGGTTTACTGAACGATTGATTAAATGATTACTAAAAGGAATGAATGAACGAATATCCAATTTGTTGATTGAGACTAAGATTGATGGATAGATTCAATGAATGAATGATACATTGATTTATTGAATGATTCCACAGTTACTAGTTTAATGGATACTGAACTATTAACTAAATGATTAAATAAGTGATTAAATGAACGAATGCACAATTTATAGGTTGAGACTAAGAATGAGCAATTAATGGATTGATTCAGTGAATGAATGATAAATTGATTGAACATATGATTTCAAAAATTAATGATTCATTAACTAAATAAAATGATGAACGAACGGTAAAGCAACATATTGATTCATTTATTGATAAAATAACTAAATGAATGAATGATTGAATAAGTAAGAGAAGACGTGCTTAAATGATTAATGGAATAATTGATTGAATTATTGATTGAATAGTTTATCATTTAAGTGAACTTACGAAATAAGTAGTTTAAGCGATGGACTGATTAAATGAATTATTGGTTACTGAATGATTGAATGAACGTTTAAATAAACAAATAAAAAAATAATGTCCAATTTATTGATTGATGCTATGAACGATTTATGGATTGATTCTGTGAATGAATGATATATTGATTGATTGAATGATTCTGTATATTAAAGATTCATTTACTGAATGAAATAACGAACAAACGATTGAGCAATAGATTGATAAATTTAATAATTGAATAACTGAATGAACAGTTGGTTGAATAAAGACAGCGTGCTTGAATGAATGGTAGATTAATTGAATAATTGATTGAATGGTAGATTAATTGAATAATTGATTGAATGGCTAATCAATTTAGTAAACTTACGAACTTACTGCAGTTTGTGCGATGAATTGAAGGATTGAATTATTTGTTTACTGAACGATTGACTGAATGGTTATATAAATGAATGAATGAAGGAATGTACAACTTATGGATTGAGACTAAGAATGAACGATTGATGGATTGATTCAATGAATGAATAATAAATTGATTGAGTGAATGATTTCACAGATAAATGGTTCATTACCTGAGTGAAACAATAAACAAACGATTGAGCAACGTATTGATTCATTTATTGATTGAATGACTGAATGAACGGATGGTTGAATAAGTACAGGAATGCGTGCTTGAATGTCTGGTGGATTGATTGAATGATTAATGAATTAAGTAAACTTACCAACTCACTATAGTATAAGCGATGGACTGAATGAATAATTTACTGGTTTACTGAACGATAGATTGAATGATTCATACAAGGAATAAATGAACGAATGTCCAATTTGTTGATTGAGACTAAGAATGAAAGACTGATAGATTGATTCAATGAATGAATGATAAACTAATAGGTTGAATGATTCCACATATTAATGATTCATTGACTGAGAGGAATAAAAAACAAACGATTGAGCAACAGATTGATTCGTTTATTGATTGAATAACTGATTGAACTGATGGTTGAATAAGTACAGCGGGTTTGAATGACTGATAGATTGATTAAATAATTGATTGATGCATTAATCAACTAAGAAAACTTAAGATCTTACTATAGTTTAAGAATGGATTGAATGAATGAATTATTGGTTTACTGAACGATAGATTGAATGATTATATAAATGAATCAATGAAGGAATGTCTAATTTATTGATTGAGTCTAAGAATGAATGATTGACGGATTGATACAATGAGTGAATGGTACATTGATTGATTGAATGATTCCACAGATTAAATCTTTATTCACTGAGTAAAATAGCGAACAAACGGTTGAGCAACAGATGAATTAATTTATTGATTGTATAACTGACTGAACTGATTGTTGAATAAGTACAGTGTGTTTGAATGATTGGTAGACTAATTGAATAATCAACTAAGTAAACTTACGAACTTACTGCAGTTTAAGCGATGGATTAAATGAATAAATAAGTGGTTTACTGAACGATTGATTGAATGATTACTAAAAGGAATGAATGAACGAATATCAAATTTGTTGATTGAGACTAAGATTGATGGATAGATTCAATGAATGAATGATACATTTATTTATTGAATGATTCCACAGTTACTAGTTTATTGGATACTGAACTATTAACTAAATGATTAAATAAGTGATTAAATGAACGAATGCACAATTTATAGGTTGAGACTAAGAAAGAACAATTAATGGATTGATTCAGTGAATGAATGATAAATTGATTGGACGTATGATTTCACAAATTAATGATTCATTAACTAAATATAATGATTAACGAACGGTTAAGCAACATATTGATTCATTTATTGATAAAATAACTAAATGAATGAATGATTGAATAAGTAAGAGAAAGCGTGCTTAAATGATTAATGGAATAATTGATTGAGTGATTGATTGAATGGTTTATCATTTAAGTGAACTCACGAAATAAGTAGTTTAAGCGATGGACTGATTAAATGAATAATTCGGTTCTGAATGATTGAATGAACTTTTAAATAAACAAATGAAAAAATAATGTCCAATTTACTGATTGATGCTAAGAATGAACGATTTTTGGATTGATTCTGTGAATGAATGATATATTGATTGATTGAATGATTCCGTACATTAAAGATTCATTTACTGAATGAAATTACGAACAAACGATTGAGCAATAGATTGATAAATTTAATAATTGAATAACTGAATGAACAGTTGGTTGAATAAATACAGCGTGCTTGAATGAATGGTAAATTAATTGAATAATTGATTGAATAACTAATCAATTTATTAAACTTACGAACTTACTGCAGTTTGAGCGATGAATTGAAGGATTGAATTATTTGTTTACTGAACGATTGGCTGAATGGTTATATAATTGAATGAATGAAGGAATGTACAACTTATGGATTGAGACGAAGAATGAACGATTGATGAATTGATTCAATGAATGAATAATAAATTGATTGAGTGAATGATTTCACAGATAAATGGTTCATTACCTGAGTGAAACAATAAACAAACGATTGAGCAACGGATTGATTCATTTATTGATTGAATGACTGAATGAACGGATGTTGAATAAGTACAAGAGTGCGTGTTTGACTGTCTGGTGGATTGATTGAATGATTAATGAATTAAGTAAACTTACGAACTCACTGTAGTATAAGCGATGGACTGAATGAATAATTTAATGGTTTACTGAACGATCGATTGAATGATTCATACAAGGTCAATAAATGAATGAGTGTCCAATTTGTTGCTTGAGACTAAGAATGAAAGATTGATAGATTGATTCAATGAATGAATGATAATCTAATTGGTTGAATGATTCCACAGATTAATAATTCCCTAGCTGAGTGAAATACCGAACGAACGATAGAAAAAAGGTTGATTTATTTATTGATTGAATAACTGATTAAAAGGATGATTGAATAAGTAAGAGAGAGCGTGCTCAAATGTCTGGTAGATTGATGGAATAACTGATTGAATGATTGATTTAATAGTTTATCAATTAAGTGAAGTTACGAACTAACTGTAGTTTAGGCGATGGATTGATTAAATGAATGATTGGTTACTGAACGATTGATTGAATGATTAAATAAACGAATAATCGAAATAATAAAAAAAGGAATAACCAATTTTATGATTGGGACTAAGAATGAACGCTTTATAGATTGATTCAATGAATAAATGATAAATTCATTGATTGAATGATTCCACATATTAATTATTCATTTACTGAATGAAATAATGAACAAACGATTGAGCAATAGATGGAGCAATAGATTGATTCATTTATTAATTGATGTTGAATAAGTACAGGAGTGCGTGCTTGAATGAATGGTAGATTGATTGAATAATTGATTGAATAATTAATGAATTAAGTAAACTTACGAACTCACAGTAGTATAAGCGATGGACTGAATGAATGATTTAATATTTTACTGAACGATCGATTGAATGATTAATAAAAGGAATGAATGAAAGAATGTCTAATTTGTTGATTGAGACTAAGATTGATGGATGGATTCAATGAATAAATGATACATTGATTGTTTAAATGATTACACAGATTAATGTTTCACTGACTGAGTAAAACAACGAACATACGAAAAAGCGATAGATTGATTCACTTATTGCTTGAATAAATGATTGAATGAACGGTTGAATAAATACAAAGTGCGTACTCGAATGACTGGTAGATTGATTGAATGATTAATAAATTAAGTAAACTTACGAACTTGCTGTAATTTAAGAGGTGAATTGAATGAATGAGTTATTGGTTTACTGAAGGATTGAATGAATGATAAAATAATGAATGAATGAACAAATATCCAATTTATTGATTGCGACTAAGAATGAAGGATTGATTCAATGAATGAATGATAAATTGATTGATTGAATGATTGCACATTAATGTCTCATTGACTGAGTGAAATAACGAACGAACAATTGAGCAACAGATTGATTCATTTGTTGATTGAATAACTGATTGAACAGATGTATGAATAAGTAAGGGAGAGCATGCTCGAATGACTGGTGGTTTGATGGAATAATTGATTGAAGCGTGCATCAACTAAATGAACTTACGCACTAACTGTAGTTTAAGCGATGCATTGATGGAATGAATGGTTGGTTACTGAACGATTGATTGAATGATTAAGTAAACGATTAAAAAGCAATGTCCAATTTATTGATTGAGACAAAAAATAAGCGATTGATTGATTGATTCAATGAATGAATGATAAACCGGTTAGCTGAATAATTCCACACATTAATGATTCATTGACTGAATGAAACAATGAACAAATGATTGTGCAACAGATAAATTTATTTATTGATTGAGTAACTGAATGAAGGGATGGTTGAATAAGTACAGGTGTGCGTTCTTGAATGACCGGTAGATTGATTGAATAATTGATTGAATGATTCATCAATTAAGTAAGCTTACGAACTCACTGTAGTTTAAGCGATTGACTAAACGAATAAATTACTGGTTTACTGAACGATTGATTGAATAATTAATAAAAAGAATGAATGAACGAATGTCCAATTCGTTGATTGAGAGTAATATTGATGAATAGATTCAGTGAATGAATGATACATTGATTGACAGAATGATTCCACAGATTAATGATTCACTAACTGAGTAAAATAACGAACAAACGACTAAGGAATAGATTGATTCATTTATTGATTGAATAACTGATTGAACTGATGGTTGAATAAGTACAGCGTGCTTGAATGACTGGTAGATTGATTGAATAATTGATTGTATGATGTATGACTAATAAATTATGTAAACTTGCGAGCTTACTCTAGTGTAAGCGATGGATTAAATGAATGGCCTATTGGTTTACTGAAAGATTGATTAAATGATTAAAAATGCATGAATAATAGACTTATTGGTTGAATGATTCCACATATTAATGACTCACTGGTTTAGTGAAATAACTATCAAACGATTGAGCAATAGATTGATTCATTTAATGATTGAATAACTGAAGGAACGGATTTTTGAATCAATGCAGCATGCTTGAATGAATTATAGATTGATTGAATAATTGATTGAATGATGAATCAATTAAGTAAACTTACGAACTTACTGTAGTTTGAGCGATGGATTGAAGGATTGAATTATTTGTTAACTGAACTATTGATTGAATGATTAAATAAATGAATGAACGAACGAATATCCAATTTATTGATTGAGACTACTAGGAATGAACTATTAATGGGTTTATTTAATGAATGAATGATAAAGTGGTCGGTTGAATGAGTCCACAGATTAATGATTCATTGGCTGAGTGAAATAACGAACGAACTATTGAGCAACAGATTTATTTATTTATTGATTAAACAACTGATTGAACAGATGTTTGAATAAGTATGGGAGAGTGCGTTTGAATGGTTGATGGAATAAGTTATTGAATGATTGATTGAATGGTTGGTTGACAAAGTGAAATTACGAACTCACAGCAGTTTAAGCGATGGATTGAATGAATAAATAATTGACTTAGTGAACCATTGATAGAATTATTAAGTAATTGAATGAATCAAAGAATCACTAATTTATTGATTGAGACTAAGAATGATCGATTGATGTATTGATTCAATGGATGAATTATTGATTGAATGATTTCATAGGTAAACGATTCATTGACTGAGTGAAATAACGAAAAAAAATTGAGTATTCAATTGATTCATTTACTGAACGAATAACTAATTGAATAAATGATCGATTGTTAAAATATCAACAATATAGTGAATGATTGAAGAATATTGACCAATTGATTAAACAACTGATTCATCAAACCAATCAGTCATATTTGTACTTTCAAACGAATCATATACACTACATGACCAAAGCATTAGGATACTTTCAATATTTCATATTTTAAAGAATTTCTTCAGAAATTAAAGGGCAATTTGCTTTGCAACTTTTTCACATAAAAAGTATGCTACAGCTGTCATTTTCCAATAAAAGTTATATCCCCTCGCTTTTCGGGATCAGTAAAAAATTGAGGAAAACAAAAATGTTTTTTGATCATAATTCATTGTAAATAGCTGAGAAAGAGCTGTAAATTTGAGAAATTAATTAGCTTACTATTTACAATTATTTTACATACTTTATTTTACATTACTACAGATATTCACGAAGATATAGGCATTTCTTTCAAAACTAGGAATTTTATTTGAAGGTTTTTGGCTCATCATTTCGCTTCCCATCAAAGCTTACCAAACTTTCAGAAAACTTGACAGCATACAAAAGAAGTATAATTATAAAATTTAAACTAAAATGTTGAAAATTTGATAAGATATGGACATTTAAAGCAATTATTTTTCTCTGCGCATACGCGAAAGATATAACAATTTAAAACTTTTAGAATCTAAAACCCAACTAGATCCCTCAACTCATAATAAAATACTAGTTCAATATCTTAAAAATTCAGAATGTTATCAGCGATCCAATGAGCCGAATTTCAACAGTTCTTGGATAGGCGACGAATAGTGACGGGCGTTTGCGCGTTGGCAACTTTTGCTTGCAACCGTTTAGTGTAATTCATAATAAAAATAGTTTATTTGCGAACGATCCCTTACGGTTCGGAGCTTATTCAAGAATTGTTGAAATTCGGCTCATTAGGTCGCTGATACCTTTCAGACTATTTAAGATATTGAACAGGAATTTTATTATGAGTTGAAGAATCTAGTTGGGATTTAGATTATAAAGGTTATAAATTACTATTTTTCGCGCACTTGCAGTAAAAATATTATTGTTTTATAAGTTCATATCTTATCAAATTTTCAACGTTTTGTTTTCAAATTTTAATATTATACTTCTCTTGTATGCTGTCCAGTTTTCCGAAAAATTGGTAAGCTTTGACGGAAAACTTTGCGGGTTATGAGCCAAAAGTCTTCAAATAAAATTCCTAATTTTAAAAGAAATGCCTATATCTTCGTAATATCTGATATTTTTTTGGAAGTATGTAAAACAATTGTACATTGCAAGCTAATTTCTGAACATTACAGCTTATTCTCAGCTATTTAGAATGAGTGATGATCAAAAAACATTTTTGTCTTTCTTAATTTGTTACTGATCCCCGAAAAGCGAGAGAGCTGTAACTTTTATTGGAAAATGTCAGCTAGAGCATACCGTTATGTGATAAAAGTAACAAAGCCAATATTCTCTTGATTTCTTGAAAAATCCTTAAAAACGTGAATTTTTGAAAGTGTCTTTTACTTTTGGTCATATAGTGGAAATGTGTTTGCATTTTGACTGAATTCGGCCTAATCTTCCAAACTAAAGGGGATATTGTGAGAATCCAAGTTCGGTACAGAACCACCCATTATCGTGTCTAATTCGTAACCGAAATTGAGTCATGGTAAAAAGAAGAAAAATGAGCCAAAAAAAACAGAAACAAATTTTTGAGGTTAAGACAGGTTTCTGAAATTCCTAGGAATTCTACGAACAAATTAAGAACATTTATTTAAAAAGATCCTATAAAATGGAACTTTTTTCCATCAAGGTAGTTAAATTTTTCAGCGAGCTACAAGCTTTGGAACATGTATTCAATGTTGAATTGGCGGCAAACTGTACACTGCATTTTCAAAAACAATCGTTTAAGCTACAACCGGTCAAATCTATAAAAACTTGTCCACTCCACTAGCTTTCAAAAGACATCACACTATCATGTTGGAATTCCAATTCGGCAGAAATTAAACCTTTTGCTTGAAAAATTTAAATCAGCGTTTGTCAAAAACATTAATAAAAATAAAAATAACGACTGTAGCAAACGTATTGCAGCCCTTTAAGTGAAAAATCCCTGTGAAAATTTCTACCTCCCGCTGTTTTTTGACCAATTTATATGATATTATAATAAGATGAAAATGTTTTTGCCTTGTTATTTTGTCAAAGTATGGCCTGATGTCGGGGAAACTCGCGCCGCTCTCATGCATTCTGGGTTCGTTTTTTTCGGTTTTCGTTTTGCATTGCAGAAACTACTTAATTGCGGGGAAAATACATTATGTTGAATTAAAGAACATAAAACTATCTTCAATAATGTATTTTTATTTTTATTGTAGCTGTAAAAGGTGCGGAGATATTCAATTTCAAAGTGATTTTTTGGAAAAGTGACTAATTTCCTCGCTTTTCTTTATTTATTGTGTCTGCAA
This sequence comes from Uloborus diversus, assembly GCF_026930045.1. NCBI lineage: Eukaryota > Metazoa > Arthropoda > Arachnida > Araneae > Uloboridae > Uloborus > Uloborus diversus. The sequence goes on from NC_072732.1 coordinate 56,904,582, forward strand.
AAGGATTACATGTCACTTTTCGTTTTAGCTCGGACTCTGGATCAACACTTGTAAACTTTGAAAACAAATATTTCTGCGCCTATAATAGCTACAATAAAAATAACTTTTTAAAGGTAATCTCACGCTCTTCAATTCATCATAAATTGTTTTACCCGCAAATAAATAGTTTTGCGATATGAAACGAAAACGTAAAAGAAAAAAGAACGCACCTAGAATCCAAGAGAGTGGCGCCAGTTTTTCTTGTGTCCGGCCATATTTGGACAAACAACAACGAGAAAACATCCTCATATATAATAGCGAGTGATCGAGTTAAGCCCCTGACGTCATCAGCAATGAAACTCATTCCACGGCATGATGACTTGATAATACTTTTTGGTAATATTTGACATGCAGGGAGTTTAGGGTTAATCCACTGGAGTTGGGGTTAAAATTTCAGCTATCAAAATATCACTAAACAAGCAATTGTTTCGTTTAAATGTAGATGCAATTTTCACCCGTCATACCTTGACGAGCGATTTTCTAGTGTTACCATAATTATGTTTAAAAATTTTATTTGGTTCAAAAAGCAGAAAGAGGTAGAAATTTGCACATGGATTTTGTACTTAAAGAGCTGTGATACGTTTGCCAGTCTTTTTTTTTTTTTTTGACAAAAGCTGATTTTAGTCTTTCAAATAAAAGGTTTAAAGGTATAGTTTATTGTGATGTCATTTGAAAGCTAGGGAGGTGGACCAGTTTTTAGTAGATTTGATCGGTTGTAGCTCAAACGATTGTTTTTAAAAATGCCGTATAGAGATTTCAGCTCCAATTCAACTTTGAGTACTTCGAATGTTTCAAAGCTTGTAGCTCGCTGAAAAATTTAATTATTTCGATTTAAAAAAAAAGTTTCATTTCATAGGATTTTTTGCTTGCTCTTCTCAAATGTGTTCTTATTTTGTGTGGAGAATTCCCAGGAATTTCAAAAATCGGTGTTAATCTCAGAAATTTAGTTTTTGGCACATTTTTCTACTTTCTACCGTAACTCGGTTGCGGTTACGAATTGGATACGATAGTAGGTGGTTCTATACTCCACTTGGGCTATTCTAACATCCTCTTTCGTTTGGCAGATTAGGTTAAATTCATCCTTTATATACACGTATATACGTTAGAATCCATGTCAATTCTACCAGCCTGATAGAATTGACGCCCAGCAGTACCAAGGCGTTACCCTGATAGTCTTGGAATTCTTTGAGTGTAACACATGTTAAAAGTAATGGAAAAATAAGATTAGAGTAGGGGAGACCGGGGTTAGAAGTGCCAGAGGCATTTTGTGCCTTCGAACCTCCATACTGAGTCAATGGGTTTCAACACGTGTCGCGTCATGTGAGTGAGCAGGTTGATAGTCTCAGTGTCTTGTGTAAGTTTGGAAGTAAAGCGTTTGACTGTTTTCAAGATAAAAATATTTCTTGTGTTTTCTACAGCAAAAGTAAATTTTGTGACCTGCGTTGGAATTGTCATTGCCACTAAGGGCACTGAGGTGTGAAAATTTTCCTAACATTTTTTTAAATACCTATGTTTCGAGCTGTTATTATATATATTTCATTTGTTGCTCATGATACTATTTTAGAAATTATTCAGTAAAGTTCAAAATGGCGTAACACGGGGCTAGTTGTGACAAAGTCAAGGAGGCACGTTGTGACAGTGTCACTACTTGACCCGGTCCGCTATCCATCAGAGATGAGAGCGTTGATGACCAAAATGATACTGAAAATAAAAAATATGAAGCTGTTATCAAATCCCACACTTCAGCAATAAATTTAGTCAATGATAGTAAGAATGCCGTACAGTCTTCAGAACGGAGAATTCTCATTGAATTAGATGAGACTATGGCAGTTGACAGTAGCATTGCAACAGCGGTACGTTTTATAGAAAAAAAAAAAGACGACCACTTAAAGCTGGAAATCGAAAGTGCAAGCACTCTGCTCGTAAATGCTTTGAAACCTGTTATTCTAGCAATCGTACGTGAAGAGTCAAGTCGAGCAAAGTAAAAAGCAAGAGAACGCAAGAAACAAACTGAAGAAAAAATCAAAATTTTAAACTGTACGGAAATACCAAAAAGTGCAAAAAAAATTACACCAGGCCAATTCCATGAAACTAGAGATATCACAGTAAAAAAAAAACTTCATTGTATCAGTAATTTTTTTCTTTCATGTGAGGAGAAAAAGACTATTTTTATAAAACTGTGCACAAAAAGTTATAAACACATTTTTTGTAAGTTTTGTAGGCAAAATTTAACAACACTATTCAGTGCCCATGTGTCGTTGTATAAACGGCTCTAAAAGTTAATCCTTTTTTACGCTTAGGAAATTAATTGTTATGTCTACAATCTTACTTTTTATTGAAATTTAGTTTACACAGGAAGAGATTAGACCAACAAAGAAACTTTAAACGGTTATAATTGTCTTTTAATATTTAAAAAAAAAATAGGCCTCACACTAATGTAAAATCAATCACAAAATTGTATAAAGGTTTACATTGCTTAAACAAAAACAAACACAAGTTAATAAAAAATCATATTCTCTTCATTTATGATGATATCTTTAATATTAATCCCTTAAATATTTAGAAATAGTTGAATTTAATTATTTAAAACTTATTTAAAATATGTAATATCAGTCACAGTAACATCAGTCACATTTCTCTTTTCAGTAATAAACCTCAAACAAATTGCACAAATGCCATTGATTGCTGCAGAAAGGCAAAAAAGGCGGCGAGATACTTAAGAAATAAAGAAAAACATGAAGATTACAAAAAGTAAGAAAAAAAAGGTAGAAGCTAAAAAGAGCGGACGATAAAAAATAAATAAAATAATTTTTAAAACCTAGCATAATTACCAAAGTTAGTTTAGAATGGAACTAAAAAGATATATTAGAACATAAAGTAGAACAAGAGTAGAACAATTTTAAAATATTGAAGTCCCAGGTTTAAATTATTAGCTGCATTACCCCTCTTCAAAATAATGAAACCTTCGTAAAATCTGTTAGTTAATAAAAGTGCTCTTTGTTATATCTTCACAAAAGAAACTGCAGCCGTAAAAAACATTTCCAACATGAAATTTGACAAGCAGATACAACTAATTCTAAATGTGATACATTTGAAAAAAGTGCTATATCATTGATACAGAAATATTTCTAAATGTTCACAGCTTCATGCAAATTTCAGAACTATCACCATCCGACTTGCACAGCCATGTTATAAAGAGTTATATTTGAGTAATACTTTTTCTTTAATTTATAAGCTGCAGCAAGTGTTAGCAACAACACTTTTTTTGCAGTAAAGGAGGGAATCACTTCCAGCTGAACATGTTCCAAAATTGTTGACTGCAACTAGAGAACGGGTTCTCGAAGAATATCACTAACAATGGTATCACGAGAAGTTAGATACATTGAAATTAAAAACTAGGAGTATTTGGTGACGGTCAAGATTCAAACAGAAAGCCATTGGAAATAGCCTATCAATGTGAATAAAATTTATTATTCACATGAGAAAGGAATAAAATATGTAACGCACTAGATGTCATAAATGCAAGAGGACTTTTTATTTTATGAAATACATCAAAAATATATCTTTTAAAATTTTATAAATATACTTTTCTTTTATTATAAATTTTTTTAAACAAAACATGTGCTAATAATTTCATTTTTAAGGGGAAATAATTTATAATTGCGGCATGTATTGTAATTGTAACATCAGTCACAAAATCTTTGTATCATCAGTCACGGATGTTAAATAATTTTTATACTCTCCGTTTTTAAGTTTTCCAACAAAACAAAGTGTTTTCAGTAAGTTACCGCCCTATAGCCAGGGCTAAGGCAGAAACATGAAATACACCGCCAGTTCAGTCATTCCAGCCGAGGTCTGCAGTTTCGTGCTTATTAGCATTCATCAGCCTGGCTTAGGAAGTGACTGAGCTGGAGGTGGAAAACCTCTTAAGGAAGCCAAGAGTGCGAAACAAACTGGTAGCTAATACAGAATTAGCACAGACCAGACGAGTGACCGAAGCAATGGTTCGGTTAAACTTGAAGATTGAAGGCAAAAGGCAATGGTATTTTCAGTAAATACTATCTGTAATAAATACTATTCTGTAATTACCGAAAATACTATTGCCTTTTGCCTTCAATCTTCGAGTTTAACCGAACCATTGCTTCGGTCACTAGTCTGGTCTGTGCTAATTCTATATTAGCTACCAGTTTGTTTGGCACTCTTGACATCCTTAAGAGGTTTTCCACCTCCAGCTCAGTCACTTCCTAAGCCGGGCTGATGAATGCTAATAAGCACGAAACTGCAGACCTCTGCTGGAATGACTGAGCTGGCGGTGTATTTCATGTAAAACAAAGTGTTTTCATCAAGTCTAAAATCTCCACTTGAAGGGGGAAAAATCTGTTTAGATTTTACGCTATTAGTTTGAAGAGAATTTTCTCAATGTCTCTTCTGCGTAACATCAGACACGTTTTTTTACCCCCTTCAATTTCGCACAAAAAACTTCCTCAAGTCTGAAAACACGTGTGGGGCAGTGATGTGCCATATCATGATATTTTAGATCGATTTCAGAAGAAACAAAATTTAATTTCAAGACAGCGCTGAATTTGTAAGTTAAAAATAGAGTCAAATTGTAACGTCAGTCACCGTTTACAGATCCACCAACGTTATTAAAAAAAATTGAAGAAAAAAGATTCGGATAGCTTTGAAGATGATAAAAATTGGTTATGTCCAGTTTCCTAGAAGCAATGCAAAGTTTCGAGACCCGCAGAAGACTGGGTACAATGCGTGACACTTAAAAACTGGTCTCTTGTCAAATGTACCAAAAAAGAAACATTATTTTATTTGCATTAACAGCACATCGGATGTTGAAACAAGTGATGATAATGAGTGATTATAAAAATAGGTAGGCCTGTAGGATATGGGCGTACACATTGTGCCGAGTAAAAGATTAACATGGTCAAAAATTAATGCTGGTCTATGTTTTATCTTTCTTGACTAACACAGTTTTCTAATGTGTCTCTAAAAAAGAGTTCACAAGCGTTAATAATTTAACTATTTTATTTTCGTTTTGTTTAAAGTATTATTGGAAACATGAAGGTGTTCTTTTTTGTGTTCAGAGCATTATAAAGTAATAATTATTTCATTATTCACTTAAAATATCCCATTTAATTGCATTTCTTGCATAATCTGTACATGTTACAACGTATTTGTACGCGTTCTTTGGGTGTCACAATGTGCCTCCAGCATGTCACTACTAGCCCCGCTACGGGGCAAGTTGAGACAAACTTAGAGGCTACGCAAATTCCATTTTATGTCATGAAAAACGTTTAAAATGTTGATAATTGCTTTGTAAATATATTGCTTAAGGTTTACTCTAATGATATGATGCATTAAATGTTTCACATCTCAGTTCAAATCTTAAGATAATATCAAAAATGACAAAAGTGTCACTACTAGCCCCGGTCTCCGCTATGTTTTGGTTTTGTCCAAAACATTTTCTGATACAGGCCGCCAAAGATGGCGGCCAGGGCATCTTTTCTCACTTGGGATTTTTGAAAAATTCTTTTAAGTTCTTTTTTTTTTTTTCGGGAACGGTGAAACATATTTTAAATTTTTTTTTTTTTTTAACACTGCAGTAAAGAAAACTTACACACCAAAAATTTCAGTTTAAAAAAAATTTCATTTTTTTTTACTGCCGATTAATACTACTGAACACTATATTCCCTGAAAATAAGAACTTCCACTTTTTTACTTAACAAGTTTTAGAGACATTTAAAAATACAAGGATTTCCCAGGAACCCTAATGTAGGGGAAGACCTGAAAATGCAAAAGTTTTTTTTAGCAGCAAATGGCCGGAAAGCATTTTTAATTTAATTATATAGCGAAATGTTCACTTTGTGTAGCCACTTTATCCAAGAATTTTATTTTTTATGAGAACAAGAACGTAATTTCCAGCCAATTAGCTGAAACATAACCTTTTTCATCACGCAACCTTTCAGCGTAATGCCAAAAGATTCGAAAAACGCAGTGTGTGTGTGTGTGTGTACCATCTTGTTCTCACTTAAATCAATATCCTAGATGAAGCGTCAACTCAAAATGAAAACTTTGCTCTATAACTAAATTAAAAATGTTTTCTGGCCACTTGTTGCTAAAAAAAGTTTTGAATTTTCAGGTCTTCCTTTACATGCCGAGTTCCTGAAACACCTTCATTTTTTCAAATGCTTCTAAAATCTGTTAAACGAAAAATTGAAAGTTCTCCTTTTCCGGAAACGTAGTGCTCAGTGATACTGGTCAACAGTAAAAAAAAAATGAAAATTTTTAAATTTCATTTTTCAGGAAAAAAAAATAATTTTTTTTTCCTCATAAGACTGGAAAGAAAACTAAAACACGTATTTCAAAATATTGCATAACTTTTTAATCAGAAAAAAATTAACCTTTTAAGTAAAACAAATCGCAATAAAGTATGTTGTACCGTTCCTGAGAAAAAGAGTTTTGAAGATTTTGTCGAAAATCGCAAGTGAGAATTGAATCCCGCGGCGTGTAAAGTGGCAACCTGCATCACGGCCCAGATTTTTTTTTTTTTTTTTTTTTTTTTGAGAAAACCAAAATACAGTGACCGCCGCTTATTAAAATCACATTCGTTCTCAGATCATTTGATTTTATAAAGCGGCTGATTTTATAAACCGGCATACTTACATTGTAAAAAAAGAAATGAATTACGTCATTTATTTTTGTTTGAAGTATTTCAAAATACAGCTGTCATTTTTTACTAACCATGAGGGGGTTTTTTTTATTACTTTTTTACACACGGGTCTTAAAATATTGGCGTATTGCAGTTTGGTTAACAGAATTTGAGAGTAAGGATTCAATATCGTTTAAGATTTTACAAAATGCACTGTAACTTTCAACGTTATATTTTTCTCTTTGCTCTAAAGTACATAGTATAACATAAACATTAAGCGCTTTTCTGACATCTATTAAAGAGGGGAAATTCGGCAACGAGATTTCCTCATCTTCTGAGACCTTCTACTTCACTTCTTGGAGCTTCTTTATCAATTTTGTACACAACATGTCCAAAAGTGATTTTATAAAACGGTGATAATGATTATATTAAGAGATGGTTTTAACATGTTTTGATATTGCAATGATTCTGTTCTTCCAGATTTGATTTTAAAAAGCGGCTGATTTTATAATCCAGTGATTTTATTAGTGGCGGGTACTGTATACCCTAATCTTACTTTTTCATAAGTTTTAATATATGTTACATTCAAAAAATTCCAAGACTATCAAGGTGACTCCATGATTAAATTAACATGGATTCTACCATATGTTAATTTTGAGTTAACAACCTATAAATGAAACTTTCTGAATGAAGATATGAGTGAACCGTGAACATAATTCTTTGAGTTAAGTAATCAACTCACTGTAACAAAATTATTTTAGCGCTGCTTCTGAACAGTAGTGTAACTGTATAAAATTGTATCCGCGACATAAATTTAAATTGTGTCATCTTTAAAACATTTAAGTTGTTTTATCTCGTTTTAATTTGGTTTCAAGTGCATAGTTTTTGTAATGCACCCTTAAGTATACATGCGTCAATACCAATAGAAAAATATCACTTCCAAAGTGTTCATGTACGTTTCTATCTGCACTTAGAATGCATGTCTAGCAATGATTTTCATCATAAAAAAGAAAAGCATGGATCGTATAAAGTTCAAAAATCATGTAATGTTACACAACTTTTATTTGTGATATTTTACTCATCAAAATATTCCTATTCTTCAATGTATCTTGTTGGTCGAGTATCTTCATTTTTTAAAATTAAATCGAAACAAAGAACTCACTAATTTTAATAAGTTAATAGAAAAAAATCAATTTGTTTTGATGTTGTAATGAGTTCTCCAACTGGTATGTGCCCAGACTTCCAAACCCTAGATATAGTGCGGCTTCGAAAAATTGAGATTTGACCTTGACAGCGTTTACAGTAACGCCACCAGTAACACAACATGCATAAAACATCGCTCTCCCAGGTTAACTAAATTTTCTGAGCATTTTAATGTATTTAGACTTTTAAAGCTACTTTTCTCTCATGCAACTACATCTCATCTCACGTTTGGCTGCTTCTGGATCCTCTGCATTAGTTAATTCTATTTTTATTTGCTCCATTTCGAAAAAAAGTGCGAACCCCAGTAACAGACACCGACAATTCTGATGATACCCAGTAACAGATAGGATGAGGAAAGGATAAGTAATGGACAAAATTCCCATTTTCTCTTCAAAATGTGCAAAAGTTCTGTATTTTTGGATCTAAAACTTAATTAAATTCAAATTAACAGGAGACACCAGTTGACCTCGTGGTGTCTGTTCATAACCTTCCACCACTGCCTTTTAAATAAAAACTAGCTCAAAAAATTCAGTTAAATAACAATAGATGGTTGCACCGTATTCATGGGCAAACAACAACATCAGTTTTACCCGCCTAAAATTCTTATTATTTAAATCCAAACTTACGACTGTCTAACTAACGAATAAATACCTTTGTGCTGAAAATTAAAATAATCAATTATCCAACGTATTGAAGCACAAAACATGCAAATTATTGCAGACACGTGTTTCGGTGCTACAAGGTACACCTTTTTCAATGCAAAGAAGTGTGAGCTTCTGGATGAAAAGTCATCCGAGAAAAGCTTTTCTCGGGTTAAAGAGAGTTTTTCTCGGGTAAAGTCAAGATAGCAATCGTCGATAGCTCGAAAAGAAAAATAACTAACACATTGTAACCATAGCCCCTTTGTTAAAAAACGACATTCCGGTGCTACAATCTACACTGACGGAATTAGGTTTTTGTGCAAATTCAGAAGTTTCTAATCAGGGTAAATCAAATGCTGACAGGCGCTGTATATGAAATGTGAAAAACAGCGTTGCGGCGCGGCGTTTGCAATAATACGAAACGAAAATTTACCTAACAGTAGTTTCAAGACTATAAATTTTAAAAACCCGGTCATTCTTTTATGCTAACCCCAGGGTTTACTTTGCATGGGAGCTCAGCTACAGCACTTTCCTAAACTTTCATGTGAATTTTCTTATTGTGCGGAATTCAGACTATCTACACATTTAAATCAGTTTTGAAGACTGTGCTGCCGTAGAAAGGTAAACTCATATCTGCAGATATGAGTTTTTAAGATATTTGAAGAAATGCGCTTTGGATTCCATAATAACAGGAAAATGTTTGAATTTGAAGTTTTTTTCGTGTTTTGTTTTCATTGGAAACCAAATAAGCAAGCACGTACAATAAAGCTCGAGAGATCGACTACAATAAATGACAAAAATGCAAAAAAAGAGGAAAATTTTACACATACTGCCTTTAACTTTCTCACGACTGTATAAGACTTCCACACGTCTTCAGTTTAGAAGTTGAGCTCTAGTTAACCCTGCATTACTGTTTTACAAAAAGGCTGAAGTGCAGCTGAAGAAGAAAAAAATTCACGTGATAAAAACTGCATAAGAGACGAATTAAATGATCACCGCAGGTGCCTTCTTTTAAATTCTTATTGCAAGCAACGTCGTAGGGTAAATGTCATAAAGAAATACAACATTAAAGGCGACTAGTTGTCCGTAGTAGTCGCCAAGTACTTCATAAAATTATTCTTCCGGTTGAAGTATTACGGTTGTTATTTTGCATGAAACTTTTGGAAGCTCGTATAAGAGTGTCTGGTTGAACATATACGAAGACCATAGTCCTCAAAATACAATCCAAATGAATTGAGTTCACCATCATGCACGATTATATGTGGCATATGAGTTAGAGTTATTGCATGAATTATAAACACACGTTTCCGCAAGTTATGGATATTAAGAAGATTCTAGGTTGGAGACCGAAAGTGGAGCTACATTTAAATCACCTGATTCCGAAATGTGTCATATCGTTATTTACATATGCGTGATTGGTGAAAAAATAAGGTATTTGTACTTTGATATACTGTTTTTCACCAACCTACAGTCGAACGGTAGATTAAAGTTTGAAATTTATGAATGAATGTCTGAATAAAAAAAAGATGTTGGTGAGTCAGAACATTGGTTAAAATCTGAAAGACCTTGAGAACGGACATGCTAGAGACAATGAATATTGCATTACGATATTTATCGGAACAATAGCATGATAGATGTATTGAATTTGTGTATGACTGTACAATTTCATCATGATTAATTTCTTATTGTTTTTGGGTGCGGATACAATGAAAACGCAAAAAAAGAAAGATATTAATTTAAATTCTGAAATTTTGAGTTCAAATTATATGCTTTTCGCAATCACGAGTTGCTACAGGACCCTACTCATGGGAGTTATTGTTTCTAGAAACGGCTCCTGTACCCCCAAACCTGCTCCTCCTCCTGAGCGGTTACATGTGTATAGATGTGTGTGTGCGTAGACCTGTGTGTACGCTCGTAGACGTGTGTATATGTGTGTAGGCATGTGTATATGCGTGTGAAGGCATGTGTGTATGTGTGTGTGAAAGCATGTGTGTAGTGTGTATGTGTGTGAAAGCATGTGTGTAGGCGTGTGTGTATGTGCGTGTATGTGTATGAAGGCGTGTGTGTAGGTCATGGATGCAACCGACCAGGAGAAGCGGGTTCATTCCGGGGCACAGTGCTCAGGACCAGAGGAGTCGCGCCTGCACAGGAGCCGGTGGGTGGTGGTGCTGCAGATGCCCCTGGTCCAAGCTGAAAAAGGAACCACAACATCAAAGACGGTCAAGTGAGCATAATAAGCAATCGTGATTGCTCAAAAAAAGATAGGAACAATTTTTGAAGCTGTTTATGCCTTTAACGAGAAAGAAGATATTTTATGAGTATGCAAAAAGTGCTTCGTAAAACATGGGCAAAACTTTAAAAAGTGATAGTACATGTAAAAGCAAACAACTTTCATCAGAGGACGCATGGTCGAAATCTAAACGCAAAGGTTCCAAAGGGTTCCGAGCTTGATGTTATTATACGAAGCAAGAGCACTCAAAGTACGATTAGTTTACAATGGCAAGTTTAATATTGTTATTACTGTTGTTTTGTGCCAGCTAAGCAGGTCATTTGGGGTGCGCTGCTTTACTTTTCCAACTCTACCGCAAGGGCGGATCCAGAAATTTTTCAAGGGAGGGGCGATTGATTTTCAGTACTTACTTTTTACTATTTATACTGGTTTAAAATAGTGATCACAAAGGTTTTAATTTTGAAACAGTTTCGGGATAGGGTTCCAAACCCAAACCGCCCATCCCCAAACATCAACGATATTCGTCTAAATTTCCATTTTTTAACTTCATTTTCGAAAAACTACCGGTGGAGAATCCTTCAAAGGATAGCTCCCACCACCCCTCTTTTGTATCCGTCCCTGCTGTACCGGAATTTGGTGTGCAGTCCGACTTCCACAGTACACACATGCCATAAGGACCCGTTTATAGGGTAGGCAACCATTCACAGCACAGCAGCATATTCCCACAAAGAAAGTACAGTGGCAGGAGAGAGATACATCCATGCCCGAGCCGGCATTCGAGTCTGGGATTTCCCCATTGCAGTCAGACTGCTCTGGCCACTAAGGTGGGCGGGCAGAGGCAATTTTAATGACTTATGATCATAGGATAGTGTTCAAAACAGTAATTGGCAATAGCTATACACGTGGCAGAACAATGAATAGTAGAACTTACTAACAACACCAACCATATGGCACACTCCCCCTGGTTGTGTTCGAGAATCTAACTACTACGTCTTCTTCAGATTCAGTTTGAGTCTCATACATAAGCGTTCTCATCTGTTTCTGCAAAAAGAAATCGAAAGGAAGATCTGATAAGTGCGGGGCTGGTAATCGAAAGGAAGATCTGGTAAGCGCGGGGCCAGCGTTACTGGGCCACTTATCCCAATCCATTAGAAATATTATATCGATAGTTAAGAGAAACCGCTCTCCATACCATTGTTGAGTCTCTGAACCATTTCCATTTGCAAATCATTTCATGAACATCTGATAATGGAGGGCAAGATCTCCCAGTATGTTCCTACAACGATACTGGGTATACTCAGGACGGCGAAATTTGTGGAATAATCAAGCATTAATTTTGCATACCGGTTCTTATACCTTTTTATCAAATTCACTTGATGTTAGTGTCATTTTTTCCCCAATAACTCGCAAAAGGAATGGAATTTTAGCGTTTCCATGGGCAAAGTTTTTAAATGCCATCTTTGCGTAAAACCTCCATTTTGCCTAAAAACCTTCTTTGCGTCTTTATTCCGATCTGTGTATTCTTTGACGGAAGTTTTGATAAGTGCTATCACTTCTTCAAGTCTTGCTCCTATTTTATGAAATACAGTGCATATGTATATATGAAATGCATCTTGCATAGCTGTTTATTAAACGTTCATTTATTTAACTGTAATTTTTCATCAGTTGTACTTCAGTCATCCAATACATTCAACACTAACAGTCTGTTGACAGTTTTACTGTGTTCTCTTTTGGCTTTCGATTGTCAGATATCGGGAACTAATTCTGAATGTTGCATTCTTGTATCTGGCAATCAGTTGTTTGATTGTCCGATACGCACAATGTCTAACATTTGCGATTATGCGATACATTTATTATCTGAAATTTGACTTATCGGCCGTTTGGAAAAAGAATGCCACAATACGAAATTTTTAATTTTCTTTTTCTTTTCGCTAAAAGGGATTCAAATGACGTTATCTTCATCGAAAAATAATGACAGATTTTTTTGTTCGGATATGAACCGCAGGAGACCACAGCAAATTTACCTTTCTTGCTTCAAATCGCCTGAAAAGTTAAACTTCAAACGCTTCTCCTTTGAACTTTCATTTCTTCAAATTGTGGCACTCTTCTTCCAAATGAGCTATTCTGTTACACCCACTACCAACAACTCATGCCTTTATCCTCTACCCACTATGTTCAGTTACATCTGGTAATCAGCTCACAATTCGAAACTCTATTGACTGACATATTGTCGTGAACACATAAAATAACAATGGAACAAGAGCACACCTTAGAGTTAGTTTCTAGCTACCCACATCAAAGCGATTTTGAGTTTTACTTCTGCCGTTATGCGATCGGAGCGATCAGCTTTCAACTAAGTTCGCAAACTTAGTTATATATGTAATTTAACTTCTCCAAATTTGACCACAAAATTTCTCCTTTTGTAGACAGCTAATTTCTACCTTGCAGAATAAGAAGTACTCCATAGTTGGGGAAAACCTAACCTGGCAACATTGTGAAGGCTACGGAAAAGCTAATCACATCATTACGACGCTGTCTGATTAGGTTTGCCCCAACAGCAGCGTCTATACTTAAAGTCGGGGGCGCAATCTTCTGAAACACAACTGTAAAATACTTTCGTAACCGATATAAACTGTTATGTTCGGTAATTGGACCCATAAATGTCCAGTACTTAATTAACCTATGCTCCCTGTTATATCTGACTTTTCTCTATTCGCCCACGTGCCTGTTAAACGTCATCCATCGTATTATCCAATGTTCAACAATGTAGATCCATAATTGCAAATTGGAATAAACAATGAAAGAAGTGCAATATTGTTGTAAAATTTCTCATATTACGCTATTTTACTTCAAGCTACAGCTAGTACAAAAAGGTAATCTTTTTATAATCCGAAGATTGGCTAAACGACTAGCTCGTTACACGGTCCGATAGTCTCAGCTAACCGGGACTGAGAAATTCGAATTCCTGTTATCCGATGCAATTCAAGACATTACTATTTCACTCTCTTCCTTCAGAAAGAAATGTTTTGATTAGCATTTTCGGATTGCTTAAATATTTTTTTTCCCTTAAATTTCTTTTTTCCACGCAAGCAGATGTGTAAACGCAGTGTTTTTCCCTCAATGGTTTTTACTTTTTTTTTTAAATTTATTTATTCTGGTTCTTACTGTTAACCTTGAACAGCGGGTCCGTTTTCAAAAGCCTTTCATTGTAAAGACAAAGGTTGGGTAATTCTTAAAGCAGAATGAGTAGGAGAGTGAATTATCACAAGTAATATGATTATTGAACAACTCAATATTTTGATCAGTTGAGTTTTTGACTTTGCGTACAGTCTAACCACGAAAGACATGGAATCTGGCGAGCGGCCAAGTTTAGAGGATTCCACCTGAATGAATCTGGCAGTAATAGCGATGGGGTTTTTATTAAACGCGTTTTATAATGTCACCGGGATCTTATTAATTAATTTCATTTTCTAAGTTGAAAATTAGGGAAGGGGAAACAAAAAGAGTTTTTTTGGAAACAACAAAAAATAAATAAAAATTTTTCCTTTCGTCCGGAAATTTAAAATCCCAATGGTAAGTTCAAAACTGTGTTGTAAGAAAAATAAATAACTTAGTTTTATTATGAAAATATAGATCAAATGTAGTTTATATTTGAAAAAAAACGATTACCGTGATCAAATTGTCATCTTTACAAAACTGCGCCTGAATAATTAGGAGGCAACAAGCTACCACTCCTGAAAACTAATAGAGGCATTCATTTCCGCCTCTAAACCGGATGTTTGCCTTTCCATATCATCGGTGGTCAGACTGTATGAAGTTTTGGAACATATGCATCTGTAAGTTTATCAAATGAGGCAGTGAGAAGCAAAGGGATGTAAGTGAACATTTTCAAGTTTTGAGTAAAATGCTTTTAAAGTTGCGGTCCTAGGTAGGTTTTCATTGAAAAGTTTTTCTAAATCATGCTGTAAAACAGCACCTACCAGGGCTTCTAATACTATTTCTTTCTAAAAAACAGAGGAGAGGTTCACCTACTATTTGCACTGGTTACCTCCGGATTTTTAATTTTGGCACTTGCATCCCTTTGCTTCTCACTGCCTCAAATGTGTGTTTCAAACCGTTTGACACAATGGTTTAAAATATAAGGTTGTTAAGCATTGTATCATGATTTTATTACCAACTAGCAAAAATACCCGGCGTTGCCTGGGTCAGTAATAATTATTAGAAAAAATCGTTACTTGCTTTTGTTTTCTGTTTTAAGTGAAAGAATTTAAAACACATCTTTTTGACGTGATTAAAAATCGAGTTTCTTCCTTACCCATAAAACTAAAATAGCAATAAGTATAAAGAACAAAATAGTATTGATTTGGAAACGAAAGCACTATATTTAAGCATATACAAATTTACAAAACATGAAATTAATCTTCTCATGTTTAAAAAGATGAATCTGTTGATACTTTTTTTTTAACATGGAGTCTAAAACGTTCTCTGTATGGCTAATGAAGTACGAAGTAATTAAAAAAAAGTAGCTGTGCTCGTAATCCCCTTATTCTTGA
Source organism: Uloborus diversus (assembly GCF_026930045.1). Taxonomy (NCBI): domain Eukaryota; kingdom Metazoa; phylum Arthropoda; class Arachnida; order Araneae; family Uloboridae; genus Uloborus; species Uloborus diversus. The sequence continues at coordinate 56,919,909 of NC_072732.1, forward strand.
TTTAGTTATTTCGGGAAATTTCAATCATTGTGGGCTCTTGGTGCGATTTTTCCGAATTTGCGAAAGTCGTTTTGGGGTACCTTCGATGATGCTCTCCCATTCTTTCCTTACTTTGTAAAACGTTATGATATTAATTTTCGTAACAGAGATATCGTCGCCAGATGCTGAGATATTTTTGGTCACCATAAAATGGCGCTAAACAGTTTCATCCGAAATGTTACCAAAATAAGTAATAAAATTTGGTGATTGTTTGAAATTGTGCAAAAAGGAAAATTAATGGAAGTTTTTGTGCTGTTTATGGATTTGCCTAATTTAGTTGCTGGATTAATTAACACAGTAAAAAAAGTCTTTTGAAAATTCTTTGATTGGCGATATTTTGTTTACATGGTGAAAGCTGAGAAACATTATGACGTAGTCTTTGTAATATAGTTTAGCCTTGCCTATTTAATTATTTCATCAAATGTTACTTTTAATGGTATAACTTTGATATACCCCCCCAAAAAATACGCGCCAAATCTGGCACTCCCTACGGACTTTTCAGGGTTACTGTTTCTTATTTTGATGTTGCCAATTTAGGTTTTTTCAACTTTTAGGTTTTTGCTGATTGCCAAATTTAGTATTTTCATGTATTTTGTACCATTTTTGAGTTTTTTTAAAAAAGTTTTGTGGCAACAATTTTTGGATTTCATTAATTTTTTTGCTTGGCGAGAAAAAAAAGTCGCCAAATTTCCGATTTGGGGGGGTATATCAAAGTAGTTCCCTTTTAATATAATTGTAAGTGAACGTGACTTTAGGTTTTTAAAATATTGTCAGAACGACTTAAGATGATATAAATGTTGTAACGAAAAGCTGGTTCCCAAATTCAACTAAAATAAAATGCATATTAAACGTCAAGGAGTCTCAATACATTATATGACATGGTGGCAGCTGGAAACGAACCTAAATTCAGCGATTTTGGCATTATAAAAAGGTTAGTAGTTATGCAATATAATAAAAGGTCAGTTAATAGATATATTCTGGCTATTGTGAAACTGAGTTTTTAATGCTTGATTAAAGATTAGTATATACCTAAAAAATGGAGTTGAAAGCACCTTCAAGTATGAAATTATCCGGCAATTTGTCCGAGAATTGGAGTAAATTTAAGCAACGTTTTATGCTTTATTTGGAGGCATCCGATAAAATAAGGAAGCCAGATAAAATGAAAGTAGCTTTATTATTAGGAATAATGGGCGAAGAATGTATAGACATATTTAATAGCTTCAAACTTAGTGAAGCAATTGGAAATAATTTCAACGAAGTTTTAAATGCTTTCGACAATTATTTTCAGCCAAGGACAAATACTGTGATTGCACGTTATAAATTCTTTAATAGCAGGCAGAAGGAAGGTGAATCTATTGACTCATTTGTCACAAATCTGAAAAATTTATCGAAAGACTGTTGCTTTGAGAACCAAGAGGACAGTTTAATTCGAGATTTATTAGTTATCGGTATACGAGATTCCGCGACGAAAGAAAAATTGCTCATGGAAACCGAGCTAATTTTGGGAAAAGCTATAGAGTATTGTAGGGCAAAAGAAGCCAGTACTAAACAAATTCAGATTATGAGTGAACATTCGGACTATAATCCGAAAGACATAGATGCTGTTAAGGATAAAAATAAACACGGGAAAGTTTTTAACAGGCATAAAGGAAACGATGACAGTCATCGCAAAATGGACAGAAGTTGTTCCAAATGTGAAACAGTTCATGATTACGGAAAATGCCCAGCATATGGGAAAAAATGCTATAATTGTTCTCTTTTGAATCATTTTTCCGTTGCATGTAAAATGAAGAAAAAGAAAAAGAAGAAAATAAATGAACTTAACAGTAATGATAATTTTTCGACATCAAATGAAGACGAAGACAATTCAGTTAAACTAGATTCAGTAAAATGTCAAATTAATACTTTAAAGTCAGAATGGAGAGAAAATGTTTGCATAAATAATAAAGAAGTATCTCTCAAAATTGACACTGGAGCCGAGGTTAATGTTTTGCCTTTCAGGATCTTCAAAGATGTGAAGAAAAATGAGAGTTTAGAAAAAACAGGGAAAAAGTTAACATCATACACGGGACATAATCTGAAAGTTATAGGAACCTCTAAACTGATGTGTAAATTTAAAAATAAATCAGAATTGATTGAATTTTTTATTGTTGACCAAGAGTCAAGTGCGTTATTAGGAATTGAAGCTTGTGAAAAAATGGGATTTGTTCATAGAAAGTCATCAGTTCATGTTGATTCTGTGCTTGGTAAGGATATTGTTAAAGATTTCCAAGATGTGTTTACTGGAAAATTGGGTAAATTACCATACGTGTATAAGATCAAGCTCGATGCCAGAGCTGAACCCAAAATTTCAGCTCCGAGAATAATTCCATATTCACTAAAATTGAAAGTGAAGCGTGAACTCGATAAAATGGTAGACCAAGGTGTCATAGAAAAGGTTGTTGAACCGACTGATTGGGTACATCCTATAGTGATAGTTCAGAAACCAAATAATCAAATTAGAATTTGCATGGATCCTAGGATGTTAAATAAATACGTTAAACGAGAACACTATCCTATTCCTACACAACAGAGCTTATTTTCTCAGATTGAAGGAGAATTCTTTACAGTTCTGGATGCATCTTCAGCATTTTTACAGATACCCTTAGATGAAGAAAGTTCAAGTTTATGTACAATTGCCACTCCATTTGGGAGGTTCAGGTTTCGTAGATTACCTTACGGCTTATCGAGCGCCCCTGAAGTATATCAAAATACGATAGAATCTATTTTTAGAGATTTGGAGGGTATACTTGTCTATATTGATGATATCTTAGTTTTTGGTAAAACTGAAGAGGAACATGATAGACGACTCAAAGCAGTTTTAAACAGAGCCAAAGAAGCTGGTTTGAAACTCTCCCAAGAGAAAAGTCAAATTAAACAAAAGTCTGTGAAATATTTAGGATATAACTTAACTAATGAAGGAGTTTCAGTTCATGACGATAAAATTAAAGCTATTGTTGATTTCAAAGCACCTACTAATAAAACAGAATTGCAGAGATTTTTAGGAATGATTACATACCTAGGAAAATTCATCGAAAATCTCTCAGACAGAACAGGAATATTGAGAAAACTACTGAGTAAGAAGAGTGAATTTGTTTGGACTAGTAATGAACAAAAAGTGTTTGAAAATTTGAAGAAATGTGTATCCATTGCACCCGTTTTAGCGTACTATAATCCTGATTTAAAATCTACTGTCTCTGTTGATGCTAGCCAATACGGCTTAGGAGCAGTTTTACTACAAGGAGACCACCCAGTTTGCTATGCATCGTGTGCACTTAATGACACTCAGCAAAGATACAGCCAAATAGAGAAAGAACTTTAAGCTGTTGTGAATGGTTGTAAAAAATTTCACTACTTTATATATGGTTCTGATACAGTTGTGGAGACAGATCACAAGCCTCTTCTTGGTTTGTTGAAAAAACCAATTGAAAATCTTTCGCCAAGATTGCAAAGAATGCTTTTTGAACTTTTAAAATACAGAATTAAACTTGTATATGTCCCAGGGAAGAAACTTTATGTAGCAGATGCTCTATCTAGAAGTCCTACTAAGGTCTATGCAGACACAAGTTTCTTGGAGGGAGGAGCTGCAACTGTACATACGATTCTATCAACAACAGATGAACGAACAACTGAAATGCAAAATGCTGTAAAGGAGGATGAAGATCTATCCAGATTAAAGTTGTTAATACAAAATGGATGGCCAAAACAGTTTAGTCAAGTTCCAGAAAAACTGAGACCTTATTGGAATTTTAAAGAAGAGTTACATGATAGTAATGACTTGATTTTTCTTGGACATAGACTTGTTGTGCCAAAGAGCATGCAATCTTATGTGTTGTCTAAATTGCATTCTGCACACCAAGGTTTCACTACATGTCAAAATAAAGCTAAAGTGTCTTTGTACTGGCCGAAAATGAATGAACATATTAAAGATTACGTGGAGCGATGCCAAGTCTGCCAAGAGCGCCAAACTGCAAATCAGAAAGAAACATTAATGCCTTATGATATTCCAAAACTGCCTTGGGAAGAAGTTGGCGTAGACTTTATGTATTTGGATGGAGATAACTTTTTACAAGTAATAGATTACCATTCAAAATTTATAGAATTGAGGAAGCTCAACACGAAAACTGCTACAGCAGTGATCAGTGCACTTAGACAAATATTTCGTACACATGGAATTCCGCAGAAAATACATTCAGACAATGACCCACCTTTTGACAGTCAAGCATATTTGTCATTTTTGAAATCATATGATATTCAACCTATAACATCATCTCCTAGATATCCAAGATCTAATGGAATGATTGAAAGATCAATAGGAACAATGAAGAACATTCTTTTGAAAGTCAGAGCTTCAGGAGGAGATCCTAATTTAGCAATCTTGGAGTACAATAACACGCCAAAATTTAAATTGCCTTCTCCAGCAGAAATGTTGATGGGAAGACTCTTAAGGTCAGTGGTACCCCAGAAGACAATTTTACTAAAGCCTTTATTTTCCACTAGAAGCACCATTCTGCAACTCAAGGAAAATCAAAAGAAGCAAAAATATTATTATGATTTTTCAACAACGAAATTAAAATCTTTAAATGTAAAAGATCCAGTGTACGTACAGATTGATCATCGTAAATGGATACCAGGAACTATAAAGAAACACAGTCAAAGATCATATTTAGTACAGTCCGCAGAAGGAGCTGTATATCGCCGTAATGGAATAAATACACTTAAGACCAAAAAAGTCAGACGATTCCACCCCAGTGAAACAAGCTGTTCCAGTTACTCCTAAAATGGCGAGACCCAAAAGAGCTACTAGACCGCCAATTCGTTTTAAAGACTATGATTGACTTTTTATTTTGCTTTGAAACTTTAAAACAAATTTGAATTTTTAATTTTCCTTTTTTTCGTTTTATTTTATTGTTTCATTGAAAAGAAAGGGCGTGTAATATAGTTTAGCCTTGCCTATTTAATTATTTCATCAAATGTTACTTTTAATATAATTGTAAGTGAACGTGACTTTAGGTTTTTAAAATATTGTCAGAACGACTTAAGATGATATAAATGTTGTAACGAAAAGCTGGTTCCCAAATTCAACTAAAATAAAATGCATATTAAACGTCAAGGAGTCTCAATACATTATATGACAGTCTTCGGCTTCAAAAACAGCAACGTTGAAAAAACTGCAAAATGCATCAGCTACGGAAATCTTTCTGCAAAAATTTTGGCGATCTGCTGGTTGATTGGATAATCAGTAAGTGTTCAATCAGCATAAATAATAATAAAAACCATTAATTACATTAAAGTTTCGTTTAAATGGAAAATCATCAGCCACACACACAAATGATGTATTATTTGCCAATCTTGTGCAAAAATCTTACTTCAAGATTTGACTTGAGAAAAGCCTTGAACAATCACGAAAAGCAAAGAAAGTCAACAATACAACAATTGTCGCTATCGACAGGGAGTTGAGATGATACACTAAATACTGTATTGAGTTTAGGAAAGCCTTCGAACATGGATCTAAAAAGCTCATAACTCGTTTTTTATTCTACTTAGAAATTTCAAACAGGTGCCATCTTCAGCAGAAAAATCAGAGCTTTCGATGGACATATAATGTAAATATGTGCAAGTATTTTTTCATCCCAATATTAGAGAATTTATTCAAAAATTGTGTTTTATTGCCCCCCTAAGGGGGTTTGGCCCACCATAACGGGACGAAAACTACCCTATGTGTTATTCTGATGCATAAGCTATATTATTGTAAAGTTTCATCAAAATCCGTTCAGTAGTTTTTGCGTGAAAGAGTAACAAACATCCATACATCCATACATCCATACATCCATACAGACAAACTTTGGCATATATAATATTAGTAAGACAATTCTGATCAGTACAATTCTAAAATTAATCATTTCCAATATCAAGTTACATGGTTGGTTTTCTCGATGTTGCCAATCTGCTAAAACTTAAAACATAAATACATGCCCTTTTTAAGGGAAATAAAAAGGATTAAAATATTTTCTACAGAAATGAATAAATAATTAACTGACGACTTTGCAAGCTGGGTCTTACTGATATTGAATTTCAAATTGGCTTCCCTAGCTCGCATTAAAACTTTATGCAATAATTTGCAGTGCTTTTCAATGGACGATGAACCTAGAGCAATGTCATCAAAATATGGGTTTACTTCTGGCATATCATCAAAAGTTTCTGCAAATCTTCCAACAATAGCAGCTTTTCATCCCACTTCTGACACCATGTTAAGCATTGTATCATGATTTTATTACCAACAATTCTGATCAGTACAATTTTAAAATTAATCATTTCCAATATCAAGTTACGTGGTTTGTTTTCTCGATGTTACCAATCTGCTAAAACTTAAAACATAAATACATGACAAAGGGGAGCGCCTCTCTAAGGAGACATAGAATTATTGAAGGGAAGGCACGCTGCTTCCAAGCTGCTACCAAGTTTTTACGAAAATGAAATTTTAAAAATGTAATCGGTGTCACAAAGAATCAGAATCAGGAAATCGTCGTTGCTGTGTAATTCGGGTTTGAGCGCCCGAAGACGGTTTGAGAAAATTTGCGCTGAGAAACAAATTCTTCCCATATCGCATTAATATTGTATCTCAACAAAACAAAAATGGGAAAAAAAGCGTCTATTTAGGTCAATTGTAGTTTGGGGTAGTCGTTGTGCCCGACAAAAGAGTTCACATAGCAAGTTCCATAGCAGTTCCTCATAGCTATCTTCAACTCATGGTGAATTTTTTTAAAGCTTTGTTTAAATCGTCGTTTTCGAAATGAAGTCATCGATATTAGTCATTGTTTTTTCCTTTTCGCAATTAGGATACTTATTCTAGTTGTTAATGAAAGACAAAAATCTAGAATTTTTCGAGAGGAAAGTAACTTTAAATCAAAAACAAAAGAGAGTGTCCACATTTACACCTTTTCCCCTAATAATAACTAAAGAAATTTTGGTCCATGAAAACTAATTTATATAAAATATGATGATGTGTTTCTAACCCATTAGATAGAAGAAACCGGGGCTTGTATACGAAGGTGTGCGAATCTGTGATAACTTTGCAGTTTTTTATTTGGCCAGTCTGAATCACCTGTCAGTGATCATGTAGATGTCACACAACTGTGAGCGAGTTTTCAGGGAGATCTAAAGCGTCGTATAGGTTGTGAGGGAATGTTTTTTTTTTTTTTTCCCAGTATTAGCAAAATTTTTATCCGTAGTTTTTTTTCTTCTAAATATATAATAGTGGAGTGACTTCTCAAAATTTGTTAATACTGAGTAGCCCGTATTTCGTCGCAAACAAATGATGTCTAACTTAAATTGTTATACCGGGTGGGGTGCGGAAAAATCCTTTTTTTTTAATGTAATAAAAATTTTACGTACCTAAAAATTCTTTATTATTATCTTTTTATCGTCACATACTGTTCGTTCTCGAAAGCAAAGACTACCACTCAGGATATATTCCATTTTAAAAGAGGGCGATAGGTTGAGGATGGGCACTTTCCGCTCGCACTTGCTATTTCTGTCTTTTTCGACGCTACTTTGGAAGAACTGCTGATCCCGTTATTTTGCACTTTTTACTTCCGGGTTTTCCTCCCCATTTTGATAAAATAAGAGCAGACTTGACGCATGCGCAAATTGGCGCTAGGTCTCGGCTAAAGAAAACAGACAGTATAATGGGAGATTATGCTTTACACTGTTTTGAAAGTAATATCTTGTATGTGTTGCCCTCCGTTGTGAATTCACTGATTCAGCCGAACTCTGAAGTTTTGCTCTCTTTGGAGCACGTCGACCGGTATATTGGCAGTTTCGGCTCGGACGTGGTTCTTCAGGTCCTCCAGGGTTCGTAGACGATTGTTATTAACCCGAGACTTCAGATATCCCCACAAGAAATAGTCACCGGGGATTAAATCAGTCGAGCGTGCTGGTCAGTTTAAGTACCCATTCCGATCGAGTGGCTGTTGGAAAAATACGTCTACTCTACAGTGCAAGCGCGATGCTGCCTCGGCCAAAGTATGACAGCAACTGAAAGCATCATGTAACAAAACTTCCCATTCACATCTTTCCGTTGAGCCTCTCCCCACCACTCTGTGATGCTCCACACTTTTTGCGCGCCAAATTCAAAAAAGGAAGTTCCTGCGCAGCACCCTGTATGAAGCCATTCCCAAAGTTGTGTAACTTGATTTCAATATAGTGAGTTGGATCAAGTACGCGAACTTTTTTTGGGGAGGGGGGGATAAGAGTGCGAATTTGCATACGTCGTGTTTCCATTCACCCCTTGTCTCTGGGGCAACAGAAACATGATTTCATTCGCTAACAAAGTCATAAAGTCATTTTTTTCATAGCTAGTTACTCTCCAAACGTGTAGTCGTGTAAAAAAAGGGAAAGATACAAAGTTCAAATGTTGAAATTCTGTTTCCTTTTGACCCAAATGGTCCTATATTAAAAATATGAAGAAGTGCTCGTGGTTGCTTCGACGTGGTTCAATGTTACCTTAAATGACTGCATTTTCATTATTTCCTTGACTCTTAACGCTACGCAAGTCGTCATCCGCATACTGGACTCGGAAATGATCAACACATGTTGCAAATGTATACGTAGAATTTCGTGGTGGTTAAGGTCCATCAGTGAAGCGCTGATGTTCCACGAGAAACGATTCCGTTTGCCCTGAGTGTCCTTCACTTACTAATGGCTTTTTTAAACGTTGTATATTTTCAATGGAAAAAAACCTTCAGATAAATAAAAGAATAAAACAAATAATAGAGTTTGACATAACAAAAGAGTTTCTTTTTTATCGTGTTTTGTAAGCAAAACTTTGTTTTCTCAGTGGTGGATCAGTTTTGATACGTAGGAAGAACCTCAAGGGGGATACAAAAAGATATAAAAAATAGTTTATGTAGTGCTGTTCATCTCAAAGGGAATCCAAAACTTTAAGAGAAAATTAGTTTACGTAGTGTTGTAAAAGCACATATATAAGAAAAAAAAACGAATGAACACTTACTAACATATTCTATTGCAGATGATATAGAATTTCTATCAAGTTCAGTTTTTTGAACTCGTAAGATTTTATTTTCAACCGTCTGCATAAATTTAAACAGTTTAAAAGTTTTCTAATAGGAACATTTTAAGTTTAGATATTTTGTTTAATATTTGAGCGTATATTTTATGAGAGGTATTGAACAGAATTACAAATAAATATTTCTCCTTACATATAATCTCAAATCTTAATGCATAAAGACTAAGAATATACAACGAAATTAACAGCAACATTATAAAGGAAGTGTTTTTTTTCCCCCAATAATATATTAACTTTTTTAAAGAAATTTCTTTTTAATCGTTAGCAAAACAAAAAAAAAAAATAATTAGGCGCATCAAAACAAATAACTTTAATCAAAAAAAAAAATCGTCTGCAGGCCTTTTTTTCAGGCAAAAAAAAAGCACTTCTCATTTATTTTTATTTTCCGCTGTCAGATATAAAAAAATTAAATAAAACTTTAGAATTGAAAAACATGTTTTTTTTCCCCACCACAAAAGGATTTGCGCTTTGAATTTACGTTATTTTAATTCAGTCAATAAATTACTAATTTAGTTCAATGTCTACGAGAGATGTTATTTCGATTTTTGCTTATTTTTTTTCCTATTACTTGAAAGCTAATTAAAAAAATACATTCAGAATCCGCATAGATTTCTTTTTTTTCTTTCTTTTTTTTTGGGGGGGGGGAGGGGGGTGCTAAAAAAATAATTTTTAGTACTGTTAATCTTTTATATAAAAGGATTTGAAATTCTCTCGTAGGAGTTAATGTTAAAATAGATCCCAAACTTAAAAACGTATCTACTGTAAACAAACTTTGTTGGAAAAAGCTCTTCTCAATTTAAAAAAAATTATCATTAGCACCTACGGAGAAATTCTAAGTTCAAACTTACAAGCGAATTTGTTTGAAACAAACTTTGTTGGTAAAAAAATGCTCATGACGAAGACTGTTCAAAAACAAACGTTGAAAATGAACCGTTTTAAAATATATAACCTTTAACGCTGACAAGGGAGTTTCATTTTTTCACTTTTAACAAACAAAAAACCACAATATTAAAAAGTATTTTTAATACCAAAAACAGGAAAGTGAGCACATTTGAATGTATATTCCAAAAGTCATATATATATATATATGTGTGTGTGTGTGTGTGTGTGTGTGTGTGTGTGTGTGTGTGTGTGAATATACGGAAAATGACTTTTTTGCGCTCCCAAAGAAAATTTTTCTGTTTAGTTTAACACTCATTATTTGTGCCATTCTCCACTGTAAACCTTCTGAAGCCGAATTTTTTAAAAAGAAATATATTTTTTTTTATTTATGCAGTATTAAAGTATGTTAGTTGAACCTCAGGAAATGAGATAAAATATTTGTTTTAACAAAATTTTTAAACATAAAATTAATTTTGGAAAGTCAGCATTATGATTTTTTAGTTTTTTCATCTCAACCAGGATACTTTGCATGTTGTTGGCTTACAGTAAAATATTATATAATTTTTTTAAACTCTTAAATGTGTCTATATTATGTTCCTTTTTATGAATAAAAGAAAAAAAAACATTGATGTAACATTTTTAAAAAAGGAGGACTTTTTTGAACAAAAATTTGATGTCCGGTGCGTAAGGCAAAAACATGATCTTCTTTGTTTTTTATGCTTCATTTTCACGAACAATAGAAATAGCTTTGAACATACTTTTATTTTCCTATTAAAATTCATGCCTAAAAAGTTTTTAAATAAAGGTTTAATATTAAAAGAAATGTGAGCATTTGTTTTCATGTCCCGTGCATAACGCGAATTTCTCTAAAAATCTAGAAAGTCAAAAACTCCACAAGCATTTATAACTGCAAGTGGATGAATTATTTCAACAACTTCAGTTGTGTTGTAGAATACTTTATCATCTCGCGTAGGCCGTTTTAAAAAAATATTCTTACTTTTCCATTGCAGAAACCTCTATACTGTAACCCAAAACTTAGTAACTTCTACAGCATACAAACTCTTGTCATACTTCACCACTACCCAATTTTTGCAGCAACATTTACAGTGCTCGTGTCAATATTTTTATAAACTAGTGTAACAGATTGAGTAATAATAATAATAATAATAGTAATAAAAACTTATTTTTCAAATCATTAACCTGTTATTTTTCTGAAGCTTTGCTGTTTACTTCGCATAAATTGGATTTCACATTTTTAAACAATGACAAATTTTGAAAACATTTGTTTCTTCAAAAAAAAAAAAATCTGTTAAAAAACCAGCATGTGTATGTTAAAACCCTGCATAATTTTTTTCCACGGTTTAAATTATTATTTCTCAACAGATGAGATATGTTTCCTTCACTTTGGAACCTTAATTTTCACAACCTACAACTTGTTTTTTCAATGTTATATTAATAGAGCAAAGATATTAACTAACTCATCTAGCAAGTTACAAGAGGTTGACTTTGGACGTCCCGCACCTGACGCATGCAAGTAAATTAAATTTCAAAAAAAAAAAAAAAAAAATCTTAATCTTATCTTAATCTTAATCTTTCTTAATATATATATAAAATGCTAATGTGCGTACGTAAAGACAGGGTTTTCTCTATCACCACCAATTCCAATCAACTTCTGCCTGGGGTGGTAAGCGCCCCTTGGTCTTCTGGTGGGAATAAGGGAGCTTGGTCGCGGTGGGTGGAAGTGAGTGGTTGTGGGTGGCAAAAATGTGAAAAAGTATATGTCTGTCCTTTTCTAACTTATGAGAACTACGAGAAAGTTCATAAAATTTTAGGAATAGTCTAGAAAACTCCAGAATGTGTGCAACTGTTACAATCGATCTAGATTGTTCTAGAAAATTCTCAATATTTTTAGAATGATCTAGAAAGTTCCAAAGCATGCGCAAACGGTACAATCGACTAAGAATGTTCTAGAAGATTCTAGAAATTTCCAGAATGATCTAGAAAGTTCTAAAAGGTTCTAGAATGATCTAGAAAGTTCCAAAACGTCTGCGAACGTTATAACCGGCTTAGAATGTTCTGGAAGGTTCTAGAAATATCCAAAATGATCTAGAACGTTCTAAAAAAAATTAGAATGATCTAGATAGTTCTAAAACGTGGAGAACTGCTAAGATCTATTTGTAATCTTCTAGACTGTTCTGGTACTAGAAATTTCGATATTCGATGGTATATAAACCGAAAGTCAGTAACTTTTCGTCAGTTGAATCGTGCTTACAGTCGCGCAAAGATTAATTGAGTCAAGAGTGAACAGTGATCATGTGAATTCAAGTGATTTTGACAAGTGAGAAAGAACAGACTGATTATTTCAGATTGTTCTGGTACTAGAAATTTCGAAATTCGATGGTATATAAACAAAAAGTCAGTGATTTTTCGTCAGTTGAATCGTGTTTACAGTCGCGCAAAGATTAATTGAGTCAAGAGTGAACAGTGATCATATAATAGTATGTAATATATATATATATATATGTATTTGTCATATGTTGTATGTTCAATATAGTACGTAAATAATTATGAAAATAAAACATAACTTTTCAATTTACTAAGATGTTTCGTATTTTAACTTATAATTATTTAAATTTCAATTAATTAATTAGTTAATTAATATGTTATACTCTCTATACATCGCATGTTTAATGGTCGACTAAGTCTCTCAATATTTAAAATAGAAACCTATATTATCTACGTTAAAAAGAGAATTCTTAAATATTTTATGTACCATTAAACATGCAATGTATTTTAACCCGAGCAACGCCGGGTTTTTCAGCTAGTTATTTAATAAAAATGTAACTGTCTCAGCAGTGTCTTTGTATCAAATATTTGTAAAAAATGTGTTCACTTTTGTGTAATTAAAATATTGATATTTATTTCAAAATGTTGGTTAAGCTTTGCGTCTGATTATAACCGCACGTGACGGTCTAATGGCCGTATTTGGTTTAACACTATAACCTTCATTTATTGTACAGAAAAAAAAATGTTTCCATATAGTTTTCCAATTGTCTAATATTTGAATTTGTTAACTATTTGGTTGCTGAATATAGTATTCGACCGAACCGAATATTCGGCTTATCTGTCGAATAAGCAGTATACCGAATACCAACCAATTGTTCGGTGCATATCTGGTTTTGAGAATAACTGCAAAAAAAAAAAAAAAGATTCCTTCCAAAAAAACTTTGAAATTTTTTTTTGATGATTTAGTTGAGGAAAGACGTTTTCATATATCATGCATTTTGATTGAGCTTCTGGTGTTAGACGCATAAGAAAACATTTTCTGTTCGTAGCATGCAAAACTTTTGAAGGCTGATAAAACAGTTTGGATTTTTATCTTTAAAAATAGAACATGCTTCTTTCAGCTATGTAACTAAATAAAATTTTACTACATTTTTTGACCACTTTTACAAATAGTGATCTCAATCTCATCTTTCGTCTGATGTTATAAAATACATTATCTGGGTAGAAAAAAACTGGAGGACCAGATTCTGAGACTCTTGATCACTGACTGTGTTACACTGGTAGTTTATAAATGTTTAAGCCCAAGTTTTTAACAGTAGCAGAAACCGCTGCTTTTTCTTTTTTTCTGAAAATTTAGGTAGATATTTCAATGATTTTTTAGTATGAAGTAACATATCATTTTAATGGTTACATCAATTTAAAGTATATATATATATATATATATTAATTGTGTAAAATACTTTTTATTGAACTTTCACTTAAAATAGTACAATTATTACCAATATTATTTTTTATTTCATTAGAAACAAAACTACCATTTTAACTTTTGAATTCTTATAGCTGAGATAAGAGTGAAATTCAGACATGTCCCGTGCATAACATAAATTAAGTTTTGCAATTTTTCTAATTAATGTATTTGACCAAAATGTAACATAATAGGACTGGAGTACTATTTAGCTGCTAGGAAAAAAAGTACAAGAGTCAGATAGAAGTTCTAAACTCACAGAGTTCATGAGATATAGAAGTAAGAGTGGATTTTTTTTTTCTTTTTGAGTCCCGTGCATAACGAGCATATTAAATCATTTTTTACATACTTTACCTAAACTTGTAGTTTTGTTCTGCATTTGAAATTTCAGAAGCAATCTTGATTTATGATCCAGTTGAAAAAAAAAAAAACATGAATAAATATCATTTTTAATTTTTTTTTTTTTTTTTTTTTTTTTTTTTTTTGCACTTTAAATGTCTACAAATGTCCCGTGCATAACAGGAGAATGGCCCATTTCACTAGTTATCGTTACTTTTGTATTTGCAAAGATGAATACCAGGTGATATTTCAAGTTTTTTGAGTTTTATAGGCACCCGGGGAAAATATGCCTTCAAGGGGCTGCACTATTGACTTTCAAACTGCCAGAGAATGACGTCAGAGAAGTGACAAGGTCACACATAATCTATAAAAACAACATCACGCTTTATTTTTACCGTAACCTAAACGAAATCCTTGAAGTCTACAAACAACAACCATTGCATTGTACAAACGCACATTTAGGTAACGATAAAATTAAAAAATATGTACAGGGGAAATACCGAAACGACTGGCACAAGCACGCTTTGTTGCAGTATGAAGAGAATTGATGAATATTATTTGAATTTTACTCAGCCCCCTTAGCTTGCTTTTAACTTTAGTCTGTATTACGCGAGTTATTCGCGGTCAAGGACATCTTTTAGCAATTTCAATGCTAAATAATAGAGTCTTTTAGTTTCACCAGGTGAGGGTACATAATTATTATGTCACGTGAAAATGAATAATTTTTTATGTGTTAATAAATATTTTTACAAAGTTTTTTTGATAAAATATGTTTTGATGTTTATTTAGATGTCTGATTATGGTAAAATACATTATGCCAAGTTATTTAAAAAAGAACGTTAAACATTTGTGTATAAACAGTAGGAAAAAGGGAGGCCAAGGGAGTATACATTTTAAAATATTTTCAGCTATAAATGCTAAAATAAAAGTTATCCAGAATTGAATGTGTGTGCCACATAAAAGACAGTTCTTTACTTAAAAAGCATACGATAACAATAATATAATTTGTTTTATCTAAACAATTTCTATGCGCCTTTGAAATTCAAATAGCGTTATTCACCCGTTATAGAAAACGACGTAAAGGTTTTTTTTATAATTAAATTGATTGATTTATTTATTTATTTTTAAAGCTAATGCATTTGTTGTCTTTGCATTGTATAAAACTGGCTTTTACTTATTTGTAGATTTATAAATTAATATTCCAATTCAAAACTTTGTGTTGAGAGACGTATTTTTTGTAATTCTGCTCAACTTGCCTCTTATAAAATTATGCCCTTAAATATTAGACTCATTGGGAGCACTTAAAGTGCTCCAATTTTAAAAAAGTTCATTTAAGGTTGAAATTTTATTTAAAAAATGGACCCTAGAAGTTTGAGAAATGTAATCTGATATAAATTCTTGTATCATTTTTTTTTTTTTTTTTGTCACAAGAAAAGAAGTATTTTTTACTGTTTGAAATCAGTGTGAAATGTCAAACTGGTATATTCGGCATAATTTACAACATTCGTTAATTTAGATAAGATTGATCTGATGCAAGAGAATCGATGCTGATATATGGTAGGGCAGGCTCGTTTAGCTCTAGAGAGAACGTTTTGTTCTTCTTAGCGCTGCAAAAAGTATTAGGGTTGACAACTCATTCCACATTTTAATAGTTCTCATAGAAGAAAATTGAACTCAAACAGCTTTTTAAAAAGAAAAATTTTAACGATGCTTTTTTTTTTTTTTTTTTTGAAAATTTTGTGAATAGAAACTTTAAAATATGGGCAACTTCTAAATTCATGTAAAAGATATAATTTATGCAACATTATGAACCTCTTGTTCTATATGTTTTTAGAGTGTATATTGATGTTTGCTTGATATGCGATACAATTCACCAATAAACATTTAATGAGAACAAAACGATAAATGCTTGATATCGTAGAATCAGAGCAACAGTAAGACATTCAAGTCTGAAAACAACAGTTAGCTATCCTACTGTTGCTATGAGGTGATGATATATCGTTTTAAATTAAATATTTCTTCAGAACATTATTTTATATTTTTGTAAGATCTTGCATTTTATACGTTATACCGTATACGTTATACGAATACGTTATTCCATAACGCAATGACTTTTTCCATTTTAATCTTACCTGACACTAGACCAATGGTACTAGACCTAGATTAAGACTAAGACCAATTGTTTTAAAGGGAGTGAACGCTGCACAATTAACAAAGATGAAGTGAAACTGATGACTTTTGAGAGAAAAATCTTGAGAAAAATCTTTGGGGCAGTAAAAGTGAGTGGAGTCTGGAGAACACGATATGACCATAAACTTCAATCGAACTACAGAGAACCCAACACAGTCAGAGTGATCAAGGTTTCTCAATTTAGGTAGTTGAGACATGTTTTTCGATATAGCGATGAGAATCCCGTAAATAAAATAGCTTTTCAAACTCCAAAGGGGAAAAAGAAAAAGGGAAGACCGAGAACAAGTTGGATAGATAGAGTAGAAAAGTGTTTGAAGGACTTGGGGAATCAACCGATTTCGGGAAGCAAGATTATAGCTTCAGATAGATTAAGATGGTGTAGCTGACTCAAGACAGCCTTGACCGGCAACCGGCTGTGAAGTACTTGGGAAGAAGAAGAAGAATCTTACCTGAAACTCATACTTAAAAGAAAAGGTTGCACAGCTAAACTCTATACTCTCTACTTACAGAGAGTGGCCAAATTATTGTACTCAAACTTTTCTGTATTTTTTATTGTTTTTTATTATTATCTGTATCTTACATAGTTTTATTCATCGGTGGATTTAGAGGGGACCATGGGGGCCATAGCCCCTCCCGAAACCTTATAAATGTAGAAATTTTTTAGAAGAAAAACAAGGAAGGTAACAAAATTCAATACATATATTTTACTTTAGAAGAAATGTAGGTTCCAAGTAGAAGCAGAAATTTTTTACTCCTAAAATTTTGTCCCGTCGTTTACATCATTTCTTGATGTCAACTTAGACACTTGGACGATTTATAAATGCTGCTGTCCTCCGAGCATACCTATTGCTCAGGAGATCAAAAAGAGCCTAAACCAGTTTTTATAGATTTTGAAACTTTTTTGGAGGAGAGCCCCTTATTCCCATGCTCCCCTACAACGGCCAAGAAAAATAACTAAAAATTGCATTTTAGATTTCAATTTAAAAAAAAATCATTCTGAGAGAGTTTACTCACAGCCTTTATCCCTTTAAAAAAAAGGCTTAAAATATCCTTTTTTAGCCTTCAATTACAAATAATTCCGGTAAAAAACTCCCCCCCCCCCTCCTCCTCCCCGACTATTATCGTGATGACAGCTTGAAAATGAGATTTTTGCAGGGAGAGTTCCATTCATCTCAATAGACGACGATCTCACGAATCTTCCATCCCCTTCTCTAGCACGCCCAAAACTAGCTTAAAATTGTGTTATTAGAGTCTCAATGGCAAAACATTTCCAAAAGAGAAGATCCCCCCCCCCCTCACTCTTTCAACATATAACTATGGATAAATGTTGAAAGAGTAGCACATAGTGAGCTCCCAAAACTTGATCTTTGACCTGGTCCTGATAATTTTTTAACGTCATCAAATATAATCTAAAATATGTTTTTAGCATTTCAATTTGGAAACATTGCTCAAATTGAGTTTTTAAAACTCCACCTTCAAACAATTACTGGGAAAGGTGTTCCTGAACCTTTCCTTCCTAAGGTAGCCTGTTTTCAGGACGTCATTTCAAAATATTTCCCATTTAGAGCTGTCTAACTTCACTTTTAGTTAAATAAGGACATATCATAATGACATTATAGATAGCCAAAAATCTTGTTTTTCAGACTTGAATGTCGAAAAATCTCTGGAGAGAGTCTCTGAACTTCCCCAACTTCTTTAAGACAGCTTAAACTTTTGATTTTCGAAATTTTCGTGGGAGAGCCACCAAACCTTTCCTTCCCAAAGATAGCCTAAAATTAAGTCCAGTTTCGAATTGGGGGGGGGGGGAGGAAAAAAATGAGAGAGGGAGAAGTAACTCACAATTCCCTTTCCTCCCCTCCGTCGTTAATAAACTTAGCCTAAGGTAGTGTCCGAAGTTTTATAATCCCCCCCCCCCCCCATATTTCTGTTGTTATTTTTAAATTCAAACTTGGTATTAAGATAGGTAGAGGCGGTGGCTTTTCAAAAAAATCACTGATTCTGCACTGTTTGAGAGGTGACCATCAGGACAAACAGCCCAAACAAATTTTTAAAAACGTTTCGACTGGCCCCTCCCAAAATGATCGGCTAGATCCGCAACTGGTTTTATTATTTGAACACATTTTAAAGTTCATTTAAACTATATGAATAAACATCTTAAACGTAAAGTAGTTTCTGATCGATACTGTAAACATGTAAAAAAATAATTATTTACTACTTATGGTTAAACTATACCTTTTGCTACTATCATGGCTTGGATGAGGCATGGCATTCTTTCAGTGCGTGATGGGCTACTTGAGTTAACTAGTATTATTTATAAAATATTTTTTTTTTCCAAAAATCACTCACAAGAAGTAAATTGTAACTTGAAATTTTAACGGACACTGAGACTGACGTCTATACATTTAATTTTTTTTTTTTTTAAAGTAAAGTGTTGCCAGAATAAACTTTAAATTTTTAAATAAACTGTAAAATGTGTTCAAATAATAAAACTATGTAACAACAATAAAAAACAATAAAAATACAGAAAAGTTTACTTGAGTATAATAATTTGGCCACCCTCTGTATGTAAAAAGCAATGCGAGTGCGTACAATGAATATAATAATCCAGCGCAAGGGTAAAATAATTTTTTAAATGCTTTTATTTTATCAAATTTTCTATGCTTTTGTTTCACATTTCAGTATACGAGTATAATTGTGTTTATCTTGTATATGCTCTCGACCTTTCTGGAATATTGACAAAGTTTAACGGGCAACCGGCAACACTGCCTGCTGTAAGTTCAACACTTCCGAATTAAATTTCCCTTTTTGAATAGAAATGAGTGTATATCTTCGTAAATGTAAATGATATTATCACGAAAATGTATAAAATAAGTGTATATAATAGCAAGTGAATTGTCTTATGAAATTTAAATCTTTATTTTTTTTACAGCTTTCTACGGTGCAGGATTATTGAAAACATCATTAAGAATTTAAATGAATGCTTCTGCTCGTAAACTGGCCATAATGCCATCAGCCAACAACGTACGATTCCAGTTCTATCAAATTAACCGTTCAGTGCAAGACTGCACCCAACGAGATATTTTTAGGAGTTCAAACTATATATATATATATATATATATATATATATATATATATATATATATATATATATATATATATATATATATATATATATATATATATATATATATATATATATATATATATATATATATATATATATATATATATATATATATATATATATATATATATATAATGTTAAATTTTAAACTACCTTCTTTTTTTTTAAATTACAATAATCAAATTTCTTTTTCCTTTAAATTTGGATAGTGTTAATAAATGTCCTGTCACGATTTTAGAAACTTTGGGAATGAAAGAAGAAAAAACATTTCTTTACGAAAAAAACATTCATGGAAAAGACCTAGTTCGGTGAAATAAAAATCATAACTAAATACGTTGACTGAAAGGTCCACCTGAGAAGATAATTTGTAGTGACCAAAAAAAATTAACTGGCGAGAAAAGCCGTTTGCGATTTATCTCGTGTCAGATTTACCACTTTCATACAGTTATGAATCATCATTATGTTTTAATTTGGGAACACCGCACCGCCGAATCAAAGATAGAGCTGAGACTTTCATGGCCGACGTCAATAATGCTAACTTCTTTACGGGTTTGTAGGCCATGGTCCATCCAGGTTGTCTCGCTGGCTGACGTATCGCCTGAGATGATCCAGGTTTCTTCAGAGCACGAATGAAAAGGAGAATTTTGTGGATCAAGTTTTAAACTCAATGGGCTATGGTGTCGATTGATCCTGTTGCTTCTGATTGACTCTTTTTACAGCTCTCTTATTCTATCTGATTTTTAGGGAAAATCTGTTAGATTTCAGAACTCAGTTCTTTAAATTTACTTTTAAAGGAATATTTTTTTCATGCTTTTTTTAATAATAGGGAAAATCAAAAAGTCTCCTTTTTTATTCACCAAAAACAGGTACATGCTGGTATTTACAACTATACGCAGTGTACTACGTACCTTTCATTATTTCTCCACATAGTTACCACACCATTTCAGACATTTGTCCCATCGCAGCACTAAATTAGAGATCCCCCTGTGGTATAATTCTTCCGGCTGCCTGTGGAACCACCGTCGGACCACGTTCTTGGCTTCTTCGTCCCATGGGAATCTCTGTCCTGCCAGAAACTTCTTCAGAGGAACAAAAACGTGAAAAACACTAGGGCAAGGTCTGGATTGCAGGTGCATTTCTCTGTGAATTGCTATGGGCTCCCTTGCTCCACAGAAAATGAATAACACTTCGCTGCTCATAAGCTGCGGACGTCCGAAGAACAAGAG
Organism: Uloborus diversus; assembly: GCF_026930045.1. Classification (NCBI taxonomy): domain Eukaryota; kingdom Metazoa; phylum Arthropoda; class Arachnida; order Araneae; family Uloboridae; genus Uloborus; species Uloborus diversus. The sequence goes on from NC_072732.1 coordinate 56,940,587, forward strand.
TCATCTCAAATGACTGATAGCAGCTCCACTCTGCATCGCAAAAAACAGATACGGTTGATACGGTTCAAGGAACTGCCACTGCTGGAATGTATATGTTTGCTTTGTATTTACAGCCGTATTTTGGCTTAAGAAAATAGGCGCAAAGACTTTTTGATTTGCCCTCATATATTCATTAATGTTCTACGCGAAGGCAAAATATAATTCAAAAGCAACTTGGATGGAGGAAGGTCTACAAGCCTGAAAAATTACAGTTCAAACCCGTTGCCGTGGAAAATGAATGAGTGTAAATGGGGTAAAGGAAAAATATTATTTGAATGATTCTTTCATTTCAAAGTTTCTCTGCTTCGAATTTGGAAAACTAGCACCCCTGAAAATAAATAGATAAGCACTTTTCCCACCTGTAAATCGGAGGTTTTCTTTTCATCTCATTGGTTGAAGAACAGTACCAGTTCTTACAAAATCTTTTTTTGTGTGTGTGTGTGTGTGTGTGTGTGTATGTTTTTAAATGTTTTTAAAAAGAGACCACAGCAATCTTATCAATTATCGTGTTCTGCATTTTTCACAAACTAAAATGAGAGAGAGAAATATTCTATTTCAACATTTTGCTTTGAAAAATTCATGGAAGTTTTAAGACTAAAATAACTATACGCAGGATTAGTAAAAATATTTTATCTGATTCATTTTCTTTATATTTCATCCTAGAGAGTCTCAACTTTGATAACAGTCACTACGAGCCTATTTGTTGGTGCTGTAATTTTACGTAAGTTGTTTTTCACGACAATTGTTACAGTATTATTATATTAAGTCATGTGCATATAAAATTTTGTTCATTGTCTTTGGAAAGTCATTTAGCAGTCAATAAAAGTGATAAGTAAGTGATAAAGTTTTCTTGTTACAAAATTACCGTCAAATGGGGCGACTTTGTAACAGCAAGGGCTTCATTGTGCCACATAAATTGTGGCGTAACTGTAAGAGGTAGGATGTTTTTTTTTTGAATGACGGATTGAAGGTTTGAATGTGCTGCACTCTACTTTTTCTTTCATATAACTTATGTATTGATATTGGCAGGGCCTGCTCAACGCACGGTCCGGCGGGTACGTGGACCTGGGCACCACAATTTTTTGGGGCACCAAAATGGGGAGAATTTCGTTTTTCTACATCCTTTTTGAAACTACGAAAATATACGAAATTTCTTATAAGTGGGCCACCAAGTTTTACCAGGACCTGAGCATCACTTTGGCTTGATCGGACCCTGGGTATTGGTACATTCTACACAATCTATTGCTCATATGGTACAATCTCACCCTATGTTGGCATAAAGTCACCCCATTCGACGTTATCCAAATATTAATGTTGCTCCTTTTATCTGCATGCGAAGCCTGATTAATAAGCTGAACAACCCCCAACCTTTGTAGCTCTTATCCATGACCTATTTCCGCAATACGAAACCTCTGTCTTTGCAAGATTGTATAATATTCTTTGCGTAGAACAGTGCATAATTCCAAGAGACTTTCTTTTTTTATCGACAATCTATTCAACGTACAGCAGTAATTTTTATACATTCTGTTACGAGGGGAGTTTTAAAAAGGTGTTTATAAACCCAAAGGGAATGTAAAAAACTTCAAAAACCAATCACTATATCAAAGGATTGTTTGGTCTAAGGCCACAACCTAAAATGTTATAAGGAAAGCGAGATGCAGAAAAGAAAAGTCAAGAACGTATGGAAGAAATCTGTACCCAGTAGCCGCGTTCACAACACACTTTTCGACCCCATAAATGCCTTATCCTGCTCCGCAAAAAACCGATTGAAAAATTCCCCGTCTCCGTGTAAAAAGAGGTTTCCCATTATACCAAAGAAAGCGGTTTTTTACCCAGCGTCCTTAGCGGCTATATCCAGCAAGTAGACGAACTTGTTTCGCGTAATGCATTCTGGGTCAAAACTCTGGTTTCACTCCAGAAGCAAGCAGGAGGAGAAAACTTCACATATACCCCGCAAATAACCGGAATGCGGTGAAAAGTAGGTTTTTCCGGGGTCGAAAATGTCCATGGAAATGGCCCTAGTGATAATTGACATTTGGATAATGCGTGTACGCAACTAGTGTCTCAATCTCTCACAATTCACAGTTCCGCAGGCTTAGCAGTACTGATGAACTGGTTGGAGAACCAGGCAAAAGATCCTGAGAGTTTAAGCCGGGCAATCGTAGGAAGCCAAGGGATTAGTCTGCTGATTAGGCAGGGGTTTTCGGTTTTTGGTCAGACATGCCAGTGTTATTCTGATTTAGTTTTGTGTCGTCTACTTTCTCTGAACGTTTATGAAGAAACTTTTGAAACAGCCCACATGTTATAGCACACATACCAGGTAATTATAGTAATAGTACAGGCTGTGTCAAAATGCAAAGACATTCCTATCGACCTCAACGTAAAGTGTATTTAAACGAATTTACATTCCTTTACGTGTCTCTTTACCGCTGTCAGATGGCTGAAGAAAAGAGAATTGATAATGATTTTTGTGCTCTTATTTAGGAGGAATAAGTGCTCTAGTATCGTTCCATAAATAATAACAGTTGTCGCTATAGCGATTGGAATGAGTCTTTAATCTTTAATTTCCATTGTTCGTTTCTTAGCTCTCAACAATTTTAAGTCTAGTAATTTTATCGTTTATAAATACGTGGGTGCGTCGAAGATTGTGGTCGATATTTGGCAAACTAGCGAAAAAACAAAGCAGTTTTAAACCAATCACGAAATAAAAGATTGCCACAAAATCAGCAGTGCTAATGAAGACCCTAACTTATGTGTATCCCTTCTTACTTTTCTTCTACTCAGGGTTTAATTTGGATAGGAGCTCGCGGAGAAGCAAAGCTTCAGCATTTTTTTTTTTTTTTTTTTTTTTTTCAATTTAGAATTAATTTTCCCCCAATCGGTGAAAATCAGGTTATTTACACAGTAAAATAAGTTCTGAAGACTATAGAGTTCCCAGAATCCTTTTGCTAGAAATTAAATCTTGGTGCTACTACAGAAATTTTGGGCATTTCAGGACTACTTCAATTTTACAAAACCAGAGAAAGTGATTAATAACTAGTAAAAAAATGGTCTGATATCAAAAATAATTTATAAAAAAAATGTACGGGCATACTAAACTTAAACATTAAAAAAAAAAAAATACACGTAAACACACACTTTTTCTTATTACTTTCACAAAACGTCTTATAACGTTTATACGAAGCAAAACTTGGTAGTATAGATGTTTTTACGACAGACGGGTAAGGCATTTTTATTGTACAGTAGTAAGGACTATCATTTATTGTCTCTAAAAAATCAACATCGTTTATAATTTCACCTCTGTTTTTAAAGTCATAAATATCGTGAATCTCCCAAGTCGACCGAGATCGACTGTGTGTGTTTGCGTATGTGTGTGTGCATATATAGACATCCCTGAGGTGAGAAAAGCCACGAGATACGTCCTAATATCATGCTATACCTTCTTTGATCTGGCGAAATGCAGCAACTCGGTATAGAATGAACTCAACAAGTCGTCGGAAGTAACCAGCAGAAATAGTGAGCCGTGGTGCTTCTAAGAAGAAGTCCATTATTGAGGAAGCGTTACTGTTGCATGATTATGTACACGAGTAGATCTTTTGAGTACATACCATAAATGTTCCATTAGATTTAATCATTAGAAATCTAGATGGCCAAATCATTTGCTGCTAATGTCCAGAATATTCTTCAGCCCGATATTAAACAGTAACGGCCCAGTGACATAGTAAATTGTCTTCCATAAAATATCCATTGTTGATTGAATTTATGAGCTCCATGAGTGGCTGCAAATGGGTTTCCAAGTAGCTGAACATAACGATTTGCAGTTGGACTAGAGGTCCCAATACATGTAAAAACATCTTCCAACGTTGTGGAACCTTTACAAACTAGGACAGTACTTTGTTGGCAACTTGGGTGCATGGGTTCATGGACTCTGCGTCACGCTCAAACCCTACCACCAGATCTTACCAACTGAAATCGTGACTCATCTGACCAAGCCACGGTTTTCCAGTTGTCTACGATCCAAGACGATATGGCCGTAAGTCCATAGGAGTTTACATGTGATATCGTACAGTTAGTAAAAGCACTCTAGTCCATCTTCTGCTGCCATAGCCCATTAAAGCCAAGTTTTACCATCCTGTCCCAACGTATTCACCCGTCGTACTGTCCACAGTGATTCCTGGGGTCATTTCACGCAGTGTTGCTTGACTATAAACAATGAAAATTCTACGCACTCGTCGCTGGTCTCGGTCGTTACGTGCAGACAGTGGGTCACTGCCAAGGTTATGCTTGAAATTAGGTATTCTCGACACATTCTCGACACTGAATCCCAGAATGAGAAATTGCTGAACAATTTCTGAAATGAAGCGTCTTATGCGTTTAGTTTTAACTACTGTTCCACGTTCTAAGTCCAATAATTATCGTTGTGCCTTAATCACGTCAGGAACGTTTTCACAAAGAACACAGAAAAACAAATGAAAGTACTGTCGTTGTATTTTCAAATTTTTTTACGCAATACTACTGCAGTCTGTATATTTACATACTGCTATGCCATGACTTTTGTTACTTCAGTGCATAAAAAGGGTATGTGTGTGTGCGCGCGCGCACTCACAAGCATTTAATATTAATAGTATTTTTAGGTGTTGTCAATTCATTCAAGTCACAATCAGAAAAAAAGTAAGTTATTGTTGAATAGTAAAAGAAAACATTGAAACGTAAAATCGCACAAATTTGCAGAGAACTGCAGACACGTGTTTCAGGGTTACAAAGATCACCTTTTTCAATGCAAAAAAGATAAGCTTATGAAACATGCATTTGCAGTTCTTTGCAATGTTTTACGATTTTACGTTGTAGTATTTTTATTTACTCTTTTGCACAATGGCATTTCTTCATTTCTTACCATTGAATAGTTGGATTTCTTAACGAACAGAAAATATGTTAAATTATTGATTCCTATCCCCCAGCCAACATTGATAGTTTGCAGAGTACTAAGTAAAATTTTCACTCTATTCAAAAATATTTTTTGCCAATTATGCTTTCATTACTGATTTTAATCCTTAAGAAAATCCAAAGTGTTTGTAAAATAGACAAATACTTAGTGCTATAAAAGATGTCATACTATGCAACTGGAAAATAAATTTTGCTGATATCGAAAGAAAATTAAAATAGTAGCAATAATAAGAATAGTTATTATTAGTATTGTCATTATTATCCAAAATGGTACTTTCTTGACACCTTACCAGTTCTTTGCATCCGCAATTGACACGAAAATACGGATAAAATTTGCATTAGCCGCGTGTGATTGTTGGAGAGTAAGCAGGTGGGAGCTAATAAAAAATAATAAAAACTCAAAACTTTTCTAACAGTTTTGGCTACTAGGGTGTTGATTTAAATTGTTAAAATTATTTTAATTTGTTATGTGTCATTCGTAGTAGTTTAACAATATTCATTATGTTGTTATCACTTCTGTAATTATTCTGACTAGGAGTGACTGGGAATTTTTTTTTTCTTATGCATGAATATGTTATTGTGAAAGACCTAAATTAGAGATTGCCAACATACACTGATGATTTACTGGAAATATTCGGTCTTTTGCCGTTGTCTTTGCTTGGGAATGTCGACATTCACTGGTAAATACTGACATTTACCAGGTCTCAGTCTTTCAAGGTAACATACGTATATTTATATTTTATATCATTAGGCAAAACAGTTTTTTAAATATATCGACGTAATTATTAAAAAACTACAATATTTATAGCTGTATATTGCCGTGCTAAGTACAAAAGTCGTGTCTCCACTTTTCATTAAAATTGAGCTACTGTTGACAGGAGGTTTTTTTGTCACATATTTTACCTGAATGAAATGCTTTATGGTCATTTGTCAATGGGAAATATATATATATTTTTAATTCTGAAAAAGTAGCATTTGAATCAAATACATGGAGGTGCAAATCTTTAAACAGCAATTTCTCATTTTGAAGTAGGCTTCAGATACGACATCTGCGCTTAGCACGACATTATACTGCCGTGCTAAGAGCAAAAGTCGTATCTACATCTGAGCTCAAAATGAGAAACTGCTTTTAAAGTTTTAAGCCGCCATATATTTGATTCAGATATACTTTTAAAGATTTTTTTTAATACTTCTCATTCACAAATGATCGTAAAACTGTGCATATAGGTAAAATATGTTTCAAAGAACCAATTGGTGACCGTCACTCTATTTTGATAAAAAGTGTAGATACGACTTTCGTGCTATCATGACGGTATAGGGATTATAGGTTATAGGGGAAGATTGCCGTCAATGAACCACATAAGAGTTTTCTAATTTTTTAGAAAGGAAATCCAACTAAAATTTTACTTTAATTATAGGAACAGTTTCTCAGTATATTTCTCTTTTAATAATAATATTCACTTTCACGATAAATATACACAATAAAGAATGAAAATTAAAAATAAATATTTAAGCATTTGGTCCATTCATAGCAACCGGTTGCTATGGATGGACCATCGAGTTTCCACCGATGAACCACATTCTCAAATTAAAACTAGTATGTTGTGGCCATCACGAAACTTTCTTCTATATTTTTCCTTTTTCTGATCCCTCCCCATGCTTGACGAGGAAGCAATATTCCTAACAAAAACATAATTACACATGCAAAAACTTGACGACCATCCCCATGTCTGAATTATTGTAAAAACAAAACAAAGAGCGAAAATGGAAAGTTACTTTAAAAGCCTTACTTGAATTAATTACAAATATTTTATTTATTAACAAACATAAGATGGCAACAGTTAAAAATTTTAAATCATTGAGATAATATCATAGACTAATAATAACAGTAGACCGAGCTTTCTCATTCTTGCTGATGAAGAAAATTGGTTCATAGATGTATCATGTGACTAGTGGAAGGGCTTGGCGAAGACTTTGGCAGCATGGTTGCTAGATGGCAGCATTATCTATAGTTTGGCATTCGACATGTATTTTAAGACAATGTGTTTTCATTTAAAAAAAACTTCCAGGTGCAGAGATTGAACTGTTTTTCTTTTAGTTATGCATTATTTTGACATTAGTAATAGTTTTTGATCAGTTTTCGGTAACTTTTATTTCATTTGGAGCTGTCAGCGTTGGCGTGAACGAAATGGCGTAAACGTTTTGCGTTAACGCAAAAATGTACTAATCGGTATCTTAAATTGAAACTGTAGGTAAAAATCTTACCGTTTGCTGATTCTTCTTGGTCGCTTGCATCTTTTATTGCTTAGAGAGTTATTGAAATTGACTAAAGAAAATGCACAATACTATCTAAACGAAAAACTCACTATATTAACAAAATATTTACAACTTAGACTAACAAATTTACAAATCGGACTCCATAAAAGATCATTCTTCCGTGTTCCATCAATTCTATTTATTTTATTTCGCGCTGGCGTTGATCGTCTGCTACGATTAACGCCCGCTGTTGCTAGGATATCCACCAGTCACATGGTTTGGTTTATGAGCAGCAAAAGGGTTGCCATAGCTCGGTCTACTCTTATTATTAGTCTATGGATAATATTTCCGATCATTTCCATACAATTAAAATCACGAGAAATACGCAGACGACAATCTATTACGATTTATCTTTCTTATTGTTGCATTAATAAAACTATTTTTATTCGCAAAAAAAAAAAAAAAAAAATCAACACCTCTTGGAGCGATTGGAGTCAAAATTGAACCAAAGCCTGTTTACGTATGGATTCACATATATTCCAAATTTCAACCAGAACGTAGCATTACTTCTTGAGATAGGGCACTCACAATGGAAAAAAAGAACGAGCGATTGCGCTACCCCCTTTTTAGCTGTTGACACCAAAATAAAATCAGCTCTTATACCCACTAAGGGCTACTTGTCAAAAAAATTTTGTTTGATTCCGTTAGTTATTTCTTGAGATACAGCAGTCACAATTGACGACAAAAAACGTTCTATAATTCAACCCCCGTTTGAGCTATTGACACCAAAATTGAATCAGCATCTGCTCCTGTTAGGGGCAACATATGGACCAAATTTTGTTTGATTCCGCCAGTTACTTCCTGAGGAATAGCAAGCGCGCGTAACTCAAAAAACGTCCCATTGCTCCACCCCCCTTAGAGGAATTCGCGCCAAAAATTAATGGGCACAAGTTCACATAGGGGCACATATGTGTACCAAATTTCGTTCAATTTCATGCGGTAGTTTTTGCTGTAGAGCGGCCGCAAAAAACTGGTCACACACAGACGTGACACACATACACACACACAGACAGACAGACATTTTCCAAAAATAGTCGAAATGGACTCAGCCCACCTTAAAACGTTCGAATCCGTCAAAATTCGAAATTCGAAAATTTGCACGAATCCAATACTTTTTTCTATATATTAGATATAGAAGAAAGTAAAAAATCAATGCGTAACTTACAAATATTTGAAACAGGCCATTAATAAACACTACAAATAACAATAAGTTATAGAAAAAGAGATTTATTTTCTAAAATGTTTTATTTAAGAGGGAAAAAAAACTCAAAAAAACTTAGCACTCACACAGCTGTTGTCTTCACACCTTGTTCACCACTTGATATTTTCCCAACCTGTGCAACACCGTTCTTAGCTACTATTTTTTCAACCTCTGTTGGGAATTTTGTGAAATCCATTTTGAAAATTTTTGTTCGACGCAAAATTGTACTTGCTCTTTAAAATGTCAAACAACTTATTGACCATTTTATTACTGAAACCAGAAGTTAAAGTCTCAAGCAACCAGAGAACATATTACTAACTGACTTTTTGACTTAATTAAATCTATCGGGCATGTTATTTTTCTCAGCCTATTGAAAGGCCAATTCCCCCGATTTTTCGGAAGTATTTCCAAAAACCTCTGCTCTGGTTTCAAAATATGATTCACTAATTATATTCCTATTTCGGAGGGATTATCTCCTAAATTTTTAATAAGTGACTAAGGTAACAACAAACCGGTTTTATTTTCTATACGACTGTTTAGAGTAACTTTCAGGAAAGTAAGAAAAACAACGTTAAAAAAGCACAAATTTGCCAATTACAGCAAGCTTTTGGCTTTAGTCGGATCTCTTTTCCTCCATAAGCTCATTACTTTTTGCATTGAAAAGGGCGTTCCCTGTAACGCCGAAACACGTGTCTGCTGTAATTAGCAAATTTGTGTTTTTTTAACGTTGTTTTTCTTACTTTAATGTTCAGCACAAAGGTATTTATTTATCTTAACTTTCAAGACTCTATATTGCCGGCAGACTTCGTTATTGTCCATGCCAAGATTTATTTCTGTAAGCTACTGTAGCTCGTTACATGCTCTCACTTGTCCACTGGCCATATTTTACTAATTTTTGCATTTATCTAGAACAGCAAAAGTATTTGAAACTGTATTATTATGTCTAAAATTTTTAATCAATTTTATAAAAAAAATTTAAGTTGAAATTATTATAAAGTGAAAAAGTCGTAATGAATTACAGAGAAACTTTTTTCTTTCAATATCATCATATTTATTTTAAAACAATTGAGCAATTCGAAAGGTAATCGAGCTGAAGTTACAGCAATATTTGCGGTTTTCCATCAATGAACCACTTTGTCAGGTGGTCCATTCGTGAAAACAGCGGTCCGATGAGAGCAACTGCGTCATTTTGAATATTCTTATAGGTGTTACTGCTGTGACGAATCATGATGAGACGTGAATTTGTGGTATCTTGATATATTAATAGGCAAGTCGTTTTCTTTCGGTACCGATTCCTCCTCCGTTTGGGAACCGATTTCCTTCATTCTTTTTTTGTTCAGTAGCTATTGCCGAGTTTTAGTGTCATCATAATTTTTTTTGAAATCAGACGCTAATTAATGAGGCATTAGTTAAAAACGTATTTTCGTCCTAAATGGCTCTTTCTACGCGAACGGATGGTCCATTTTTTTCGAATTTGATATGGTTGGAAAGGTCTTTAAAAAATACTCCTAACGAAGAAATTATCAGGGCGTCCAAAGTCCAATAACCTAAATTCACTAGAAAAAAAAGTTATATAAGCGTTTTTTAGTTAGCGAAAATCAAAATTTTTGATTTTATCTCTTTTCCATTGTTGAAATTCATTGTTGGAAGGGTGAAACATTAAGTTTTAATTCAATTTTAAACCGCTTTTTCTACACGAAAAAGTCATTTTAGTGCTTCGAGCTTGGTATGGTTAGAAAGCTTGCGAAAAATAGCACGTTTCACCCGGTTATACTGTGTGAAAACGCAAACCTGTTATATTGTCTAGAAAAAGCGCTAGAAGCATTTAAAAGTTAGTGAAAATTCATTTTTATTTGCTTTTTCACGCGACATAGTTAGCGCGAAGTAATTTCTGGATAATATTATGTTTTTCCATTTCTCGCTTGTGCGTAAAGAAATAAAATTCTCCCATTTATTTTTATTATTGAGGCTTTTTAGGTAACTACGGCCATCTAAAATATTTTCATTTTGATTATGTTTTCGTGATTTTAATATTTGAATAAATCATTTTACGGAGTGGGGGAGGACTTTCAGTTTCGATAAAATTACCTTCTTCTCACAATAATACATGCATTTGCTATCGCCTGCAACAAATCTCAAAGTAAACTTTTGATAAAATTGGCGCATTATTACGACGTCCAGTGCTTTCGCATGGACAATTATATGTTGCCTAGAGTAGAGTTCGTTCATTTGGCTGAAGGAGCTTTGCGGTATTATTTAATTCAAGAAGACTTCCATAATTGTGAAATTAACTAACTTTATCCATTGGTGTCAAATTTTTGGCACCAATGCGAAAGCGAGAAATATTTTTCTATTTCATTCGTAAAAAGAGTAGAGAACTGACTATTTTCAAGGAGCTGACCATGAATTAAGTCCTTCTTTAAGGTGAGATTCATTAAATTAACCGTTCGTGACAACGGGGAGGAAATAAATGACAAGAGGGACATGCATTGGGGAAAATGTGACATCAAGCCTTTTTTTTTTTTTGATGAGAACGTTTATTTAAAACAATGTGACATGTGACAAAGGGAACGGAGGGGGGGGGTATGGTGAAGTGTGAAACTTTGTGGCAAAGAGGAAAGCGATCAAAAATTCTGAAAAGTGCATTAGTCAGTTATTCCCTAAACAGTAAACAAATCACAAAGACGATTTTTTTTTAATATAAAATTGCACCATTATTGCGATGTCTAGTGTTTTTGAATGAACAATTTTTAATGTAGCAAGTAGAATTCTTTCATTTGGCTGTTTGAAATTTTATATTTCTAATGGAAGAAATCAAGGCAATTTACTCAATAATATTAAACTTTTAGAGGAAATATTGTTCATGCAGAAGTTTTACGCATAATCTGAGTTTTGCAGCATCATTTCATTCGGGAAGACTTTGATAATTGGGAAATTGGTGCTCTTCATCTATTGGTTTCAAATTTTTGGCACCAATTGCAGCGCAAGAAATGTTTTTTCTTTGCATAAGTAAACAAAGAGTAGAACATGGCCAATATGGCCAAGTTCATTTGCTAGCCATACGTTGCGGTTCCACGTTATGATAATTTGCAGCGTAATATGTTTTTTAAATTGGAATAGAAAAAGAAAAAATCGGATTTTTTTAAAAATCGCTTGGAGGTGCACACCCCAATGCTACAAACTAATTTTGTGTCAAATTTCGTGAGAATAGGCCGAACGGTTTAGGCCCGGACAGAGATTCAGACAGAGAGACTTTCAACTTTATTATTAGTAGAGATGACGAAGAAGCAACTTACTCAACAATAGTAGACGTTTTATAAGTAATATTGTTCACACAGAAGTTTTACGTATAAACTGAGTTTTGATGTTTCATTTCATACGGGAAGATTTCGAAAATTGGATAATTGGCGATTTTTATCCATTGGTGTCAAATTTTTTGTTTTTAATGCCTGCGCGAAAAACGTTTTTCCGTTGCGTACGTAAACCACGAGTAGGGAAATATCTATTTGCATAGGGTTAGCACAAAACAACATAGTATCCAAAATAAAATTATTCAAGCCAAGAATTCGACTACCACACCAATTTCTCCAATGGCGTTGTTTTCTTCAGTCAAAAGTACTACTTTTAGTCATTGAAATGATAGAATAAGCAAAAGAAATAACGTGGGGCCAGAAAAAACTTTCATTTTCCCGACAGATATTTTTTTTAACTTTTTTAAATGTTCGATTTTGGAAATAAAACGTGGTCTTTATGACGTTACAAGTGATTACTTTGGCGCGCTACTTCATTGGTATTGTGCAAACATATAAAAATTGTGTTTCCAGATATGCAGTAAACATGAGTAAGAGTAGAAATAAAAATGTCGGAAATAGTTAAATTCATACAAGTTTTTTCAAATATTCAGTTATGAATATGGTCGAATTTCGACCACTGGGCGAACACTAGTTGTTCTTGAAAAAGCACTCTTTTAAGTCAATGATCACGTTTAATTGATCAGTGATATTCAAAGCATGTTATATTTAAATGAAAATCTCAATAACTAGTGATAGAAATCTTATCCGACGATTAACAATATGATGAAGTAATTTTAGCTAGACTGTTTTCAGACAAAGGAAGGTACTAAAACTGATTACGCGTCTGCACAAACTCTGTGGTGCGGGAAATATCTTCGCGGTCTAGTCATGGAACCGGTCTATTGACGGCAACCTTCCCCTATTAAAATGTTTTCAGTGTGGATCCAAACGAAAAATCTTTTTCGGAAAAACATTTTGCTAACTTGAAGTACCAAAAGTTCTGAGGAGTTAAAACGCCCTAATTTCATAAAATCCGGAGCAGGGCCCTGTATCAGTTAATCATCCAACCTGGGATATATGTCTTTTTCGAAACATTTTAACGATTTGTGATCAATTAATTTACAAAGTAACATCGAAATTGTTTATTTTTTCACTTTAGCGGTCCATCATTAGTTTTTGAATAGAATAGTTAGCTATTTCATGGAGTAACTAGGTAAAGCATGACATTTTTCATCTGTTATATATTTGAACTTTCTTGTTTGTAGTTGGGTCAAACCTAACCTGGCGAATCGTAATGCTGTGATTAGGATCTGCGCAGCTTTCCTAATGCTGCCAAGTTAGGCTTCTCCCAACTATAGTTATTTCATGAAATAACTGAATTATACTGTAACGGTAACGTATACGAACACTTTTGACAACCCTTTCATTTTAATGTTTGCTATACGAGATCAATCGCAATTCAATTTATTTCAGTTTCCAACAATGGGACAGACTGGCATGTCTCAGAAGGTTCAATCAGCACGCCATACAGAGCATTCTCAAAAGAAAAACTCTACGCTGACATCAGTGTTAGAATTGGACTTACGAGTGTCAACGTAACTTTACAAGGTAAGGCAAATAAAAGCAAAAATAACAAAACAATTGCCGTGCTAAACTTTTATTGCCATCAATTTTAAGTGTATATTTTTACCCTAAATTGCATTCTGTTTATTGAATATGGTTTATAATGCAGCTCTCGTTAGTTGAGCTATGACCTTGTGAATGTTTATCTCTTTTTGGGCAGTTAGGTAAGCAAAGGAAATGGAGCTGATTTAAGTTGGAATACTTTAGCAAAATTAGTCCGAAATCAGCCCAACTCAACTCAATGCCAATTGCCCTTCTCTATTACCCGTAAATGAGGTAAGCATTGTTAGGATCATAGCTCAACTAACCAAACACGCACTATATAGTTTAAAACCATACCAATTGACGCGCTTAGTGTTTTGGCGCATTTTCTGAGCTTCACTTTTATTATTTAAAACTTTTTTTCTTTTATTTCTGTACCGCGGAACAAGAGCAGCCAGTGTCACATCTTGATCAAATTTATGATAGAAACCTGATCACGAAATAATAAACTCGTCGTTACTACAACAATCAATGCGATGCAACTCCCCAGTATTCAAGTATACCGTAAAACAGCTCCTCTAGGGATAACACTGCTTCAAAAAGACTTTACTGATTTTCGAGGACTTCAGTGACTAAGTGGTTGACAATGCGGAATTTCTTTCATCTAGTTCGAAGATACCAGTAAACAGGTGGGCAAGTTGCCAATTAGAGACCGAAAATCGGCATAAAAACTTTTACACTTTTTGGAGCAATGGTATCCCTAGAGGAGCAATGTTCCCTTGTTTTACGGTCTAGTAATCATTTACTTAAGTTCTACGATCTTAATTTTTCAACATCAGTATTTTTATATTGAATTAAAACAACCAATGTCAATCGCAGTTCAAGTATAATTTTAAAAACTAAGTTATATGCACATTCCTAATGTGGTATAAGACTTGAGGAGTGCAACATTTCGCTGGGCTCGGGCGCGAACGTAAGATAAACCAAAAAAAAAAGAAGAAGAGAAGAAAGTTTAAAACCATTTTCTCAAAACTGATATTTTTGACATTGGTTGTTGCTGTTCCAAAGACCATATTTAATACAAAACGGATTCTTCCTCAAAAACAGGGAGATTTTTTTATCAATGTCTTCAAGATTGTCATTATTATTATTATTATCATTATTATTATTATTATTATTATTATTGTAGAATACAGTGAAACCTGTGTAAGTTGACCACTTGCGGTGCACTACTTTTGTGGTCAACTTATAGAGGTTGAATTATATGACAAGATCTAATTCTGTGCCTGAAAATAGCGGTCAACTTAGACAGGTGGTCAACTTACAAGGGTGGTCAACTTTACAAGTTTCATTGTACTAGACCTCTTAAATTCACTTCTTCTTAACATTTTATTGGATTCGATGAAGGATGGTGCGTACGTCATTGATAGAAAAATATCTAAAATTGAAGTAAATTAATGTAGACGTTATTAATGTGTTTCATTGGTATGTGAAAATAATATCAAATTTACCTTGCATTGGTCCTTGCACTAAGAGTCTTGCTTGCAAATCCGAATTCAAAACAATTTTCAGTACAAATTTTTGACATAAGACTTTGGATTTTCTTTTTCGGGCGTAAAAACGCGTCCAATTTGCGCGAATTGAAGGCGCTAGATTCGTAACTAGACGGTCGTGGGTTCAATGGTAGCCGGACAAAGTTCCTCCATGCTCTATAATTGTGACTTCTGCTCGTTAAGTCTGTCGTACTCATAATGTCTTCCAAGTTCTCATTGCAAATCAACGCCTCTGATCTCTGGGAATGTTGTATGAGGCGTTACTTGACTCCTGATTAAGATTTAAAAAAAAAAAAAAAATCTGCCTTTGGAGCCCTATCCAAACGATTAAACCACGTACAGTGGTAGAAACGGGGGAAAGTGTAGTGTAGTGTTGTATTTGTGCAAGTGCACATTGCGTGTCAGTGCGGTTTTCAAAATATAGTTTTGACATGTCTTTACGCTTGCTTTTGAAAAGATTACTTCCGCAGTTTTTTACGCCTTCATCTATTTTCAAGCCATGGGGCTAATCACGAGAAAACTACATCGTTTCCTATTTTTTGTGCATCTAGGCAGTGAGTAGCAGTAAACATTTTTCAATAATCATTTCATTTTCTATTTCCACAAATATTTGTTCCACTCCACCTCTGGATGTATTTCTTTTTATATTTTTCAAGCAATGTATTTTTAATTACTTAAAAGTACAGTAGAACTGGGAATTGCAATAACGGACCGAAAATTCAATACCGGTATTTAGTATTTTTAAAATGTGATACCGCAATACCGGTTTTAATACTGGTATTTGAACAATCATTTATTAGTCAGTATTTGACAATGTCATTTAGCAATCTTTCTGTAACTTTTGTTCAATGATATTCGATTAGTTCGGGCTTTTGAAGCTAAATTTTTACATCAATAGATTGGTTTTGGTTCTGTGTCATGCAAAAAGAAATGTAGGGTATAGACCGGGGCACGTTTGCGCAGTGCCCTTTTTTCAAAACGAATCACAACTGGAGAGCCAACAGTCATAACACATTGAGATGCTGTTCCCTAGCAAATATATTCACAATTTTTTGAGCATCAGTCGAACTTCGGTACATCATGCAGAAAGAATAATCTGTTTTTTACCGAGTGGAGTAAATTTTGAGTTGAACGTTTTGAAGCTTATTGTGAATAAATTATACTTAGTTAAGAAAGAACAAATATACAAAAATTAGCAGAATTTTATCCTTTTTTGAGAATTGTATTTGTATAATAAACTGATTTTTTTTTTTTTTTTTTTTTTTTTTTTTTTGCACGTTAAAAATTAATCCAAATTTGGTGACAGGGCAAGTTTACGCGTTGACGTCTGAGCATCTTTACGCACGTTCTTACTGAGTCTTACTTTTAAACGTGCGATGACGCTCTTTTTTGCTCCGAACTGTCTGAAAACGTTTTAGTATTTTCAGGCTATTTAGTTTGAAAATCACCATTTAATTTTTAATTGAGTTACAAATTCGTATCTTATAGCTTACAACCATGTAGTGCTGTCTTCATGCCCGTTCAGCTTTTACTTCATACACTATTCAGTCTGTAATAAATGTGCTTTATTTTAACGATGGTAAGACATTATGTTCAAAATACTAACAGAACCACGTTAGGTGTCAAAATAAATATGCGTAAACGTGCCCCGTGTCCGGGGCAAGTTTACGCAACCGAATTGGACTCAAAAATAATTTTTGTAACGTTTAAAAATACAAACTGGACAACAACTGAATATACCAATTTTGACTCCATTAACTGCTTCATCAAACAGCAATGTCGAAAATTTTCTAAGTTAAAACATAAAATTTAGAAAATTCATTGAAAAAAATTCGCGTAAACGTGCCCCGGTCTGCCCTATACTTAAAGTCTAAGTAGATCTTTAAAAAATTAAGTTGAAAGTTCTTTAGTTGAAACTATTTATTATTTTCAGCTAATGCCGAAAATACCGATATTTCACCTCAGCAAATACCAGTATTTCGAAATTGCAAAATTGCTCGAAATACCGAGATTCGGTATACCGATATTGCAATCACTAATTAGAACCTTACATGAAATACACCGCCAGCTCAGTCATTTCCAGCCGAGGACTGCAGTTTCGTGCTTATTAGCACTCATCAGCCCGGCATAGGAAAGTGACTGAGCTGGAGATGGAAAACCTCTTAAGGAAGCCAAGAGTGCCAAACAAAATGGTAGCTAATATAGAATTAGCACAGACCAGACGAGTGACCGAAGCAATGGTTCGGTTCAGCTCGAAGATTGAAGGCAAGGCATGGTATATTCAGTAAATTACATATTGGTTGTAATTTACTGAATATAATTAGAACCTTGTTTATCCAGATTTTTGGATAATCGAGATAAAATTTGTAATCTCTTTTTTTTTTTTTTTTTTTAAATTTCATGTTGGCATAAATATTTTAAAATTATCATAGCAAGAACGTAACAACACATAAGTTAAACATTCGAGCTTTTCTTTTTTTATGTCTTATGTATGTCTTTATGTATTTTTTTTTCTAAAAAAGTTTTAATGATAAAAATATACAATTTTAAGTGCTTTCAAAAGATATCTAAAAGTCTACTAAAATGAAATTCTACTTATTTCATAATTTATTAAATTTTAAACAATAAAAACTTTTTAGATGAAAAAAAAGACCTTTTTTGACCACAAAAACAGCTGATTAGGAAAAAATGAATCCTAAAGCAAAAATGTCACTTCACTATAATTATGAACATATGAATAAAATGTGGTGAACATTTCAAAGAAACATGTAAAGTAGTTTTCCATAAAAAGGAACATGATTTTTCAAAATTGACGTTTTGAGAAAATCACGTTTGAAAGTAAAATTGCACGAACATTTTAATACATTCCTGCCCCATTAATGTTTAAATTAAGTTACTGTTAATCTACATAGAAACATGAATTTTGTGTTGCTTGAAAGCTCTTAACTTTAATATTTTAAATACATAAAAACTATTTTTAAAAATATGGTTTTAGGGCACCAACTCCCCTTAAAGTTTTTTTTTTTTCCTTTTCATCCATATTACCCGGATTGTCCAGATTTTCAATCTTCCGGGTTTTTTTCAGTGCCAGTTGGTAGTGATGGGCATAATCGAGAACTTTTGATAATCGAGATCTCGGGTATCGAGCAGTTCTGATAATCGAGGGATTGATAATCGAGATCTTCTGAAATCGAGCACTCGAGCGATTGTTAATCGAGATCTTTGGAAATCGAAAACTCGAAAGATTGATAATCGAGATATTTTTTAATCGAGAACTCGAACGACTGATAATGGAGATCTTTTGAAAGATGTGTTAATCGAGAACTCAAAATACGCTAATCGAGAACTCGAGTTGTGATAATCAAGAACTCGAGATCTGATAATCGAGAACTCGAGATCTGATAATCGACAATTCGAGATCTGATAATCGAGAACTTGAGATCTGATAATCGAGCTCTCGAATGATCCTGAATAATCGAGTGATTCGATTATGAGAACTCATTTATGCCCATCACCACCAAGTTAGTTCAGAAAAACGAGGTTTACTATACTGCCGTGCTAAGCGCAAAAGTCGTATCTGCTGAGTTCAAAATGCTAAACTGAGTTCAAAATGAGAAATTGCCGTTTAAAAGTGCAGCTCAATGGATTTGATTCAGATGGATTTTTTTTTTTTTTTTTTTTTTTAAATATTTCCCATTGGCATATGACCATAAAGCATAGTGACTAAGAACCGCCTGGTGACTGTAACTCATTTTTGATTTAAAAAAAAAAAAAAAAAATACGACTTTTGTGTTTAGCACGACAGTATAATATTGTTCTATACAACTTAGAAATAAGAAAATAGTGGTCTTTACTGTTTACTCTTTTTTTATTACAACATGTGTGTTTTTATCTTTTTATCTATTTCTTCAATCGCACACACACACACACACATTTATATACAAATATATATGTGTGTGTGTGTGTGTGCATGTGCATTAATTTTTTTGTACCTAACTACTTTTATAGCTAATCCGATTCACAAGAATAGTGAGGACATAAACTACAATGAAAGGTTCAACTGGGTAGAAGGTATGGATAAAAGTTCGTATATAATTTTTCATTATTTAGATGATTATGTGACATCAAATTAGAATTTTTGTTTGAATATTATTATTACATTATTCATCAATGCATGTTTTACAACGGAACTGTTATGTGAAAAAATAATTCAATGTTAATAATAGCTACCTAACACGTCAGTGTCATATCAGGGTAAACGGCTTGTTCCAGTTTGGTTTTGGTTTTTTGTTCATCAATGCATGTTTTACAGCGGAACTGTTATGTGATAAAATTACAATGTTAATAATAGCTACCTAACACGTCAGTGTCATATCAGGGTAAACGGCTTGTTCCAGTTTGGTTTTGGTTTTTTGTTCATCAATGCATGTTTTACAGCGGAACTGTTATGTGATAAAATTACAATGTTAATAATAGCTACCTAACACGTCACTATCATATCAGGGTAAACGGCTTGTTGCAGTTTGGTTTTGGTTTTTTGTTCATCAATTCATGTTTTACTACGGAACTGTTAAGTGATAAAATTACAATGTTAATAATAGCTACCTAACACGTCACTATCATATCAGGGTAAACGGCTTGTTGCAGTTTGGTTTTGGTTTTTTGTTCATCAATTCATGTTTTACTACGGAACTGTTAAGTGATAAAATTACAATGTTAATAATAGCTACCTAGCACGTCACTATCATATCAGGGTAAACGGCTTGTTGCAGTTTGGTTTTGGTTTTTTGTTCATCAATTCATGTTTTACTACGGAACTGTTAAGTGATAAAATTACAATGTTAATAATAGCTACCTAGCACGTCACTATCATATCAGGGTAAACGGCTTGTTGCAATTTGGTTTTGGTTTTTTGTTCATCAATTCATGTTTTACTACGGAACTGTTATGTGATAAAATTACAATGTTAATAATAGCTACCTAACACACACCTTAGTACACCTTTGTGTGTCAACTAGAGTTTTGCACTTTTCTTTGAATTCTTGATCTCTACACCATGTTTTTAGCAAAGCACAAATCATTTTTCTTTTGTTATGCAATAAGATTTTCACTCAATGGCCTGCGTCTTCCGTAGAGGAATACATAAGGCTAAAAAAAAAAGATAAAAAGTGACATTTGAGAAAAACAGCAAAAATATGTAGAAATTTATAACACTTAAACAAAACACAATATTTATGAAAAAAAAGGTGAGGTTATCGCGCCTAATCAACTGGTAGGCTAAACAGCTGTAATAAACAAAGATTGAACAACCTAAAAAATTCGAAAATTTAAAATTCCCAACTTGATTGCATTAATTCGCACAAGGGGGTATGTGCACAGCATATAGATTGCTATAATATGTAAATAATTACTTTTTAACAAAAATGAACTGTTTACTGAACATGAAGGAAAATATATTAAAACTTCATGGAAATGCGTTCGGATTTTTGACGTTTCGGATTTTTGACGTCCGGGTTTTCGACGTTCCTCCTTGATACATTGAGTTATTGCGGAGCAGTATCACTCTTCTGCTGAAACGTAGTCTGTTGCATAGTTCCTTTCCTTGACTATCTCATGTGGAACGAGATCATCTCACCAATATTCATAGAATGTTGGTTGGAGATACCTCGTTTTGCTACTAAATTAAAGAAAATAGTTTTCCTTCTTATACGAGTGAGAGTAGGAAAATAAGTTTCCCCTATTGACAGTGGACAGAGTTGTGTGCGAAAGGCAAAAAATGTAAGGAGACATTAAAGATAAGACACATTTTTATTTTTCCGCCAAAGTACCAAGGACATTGTAACATTTGTCATAACCACTTGATAAGCTTCAAAAAGCTCTCCAGGAAAAACTCAGGGCTTTACATTCGAAAGAAACGTATAACGGTTTGTTTGACTTCAGCATTACTTCCAAATTGCCTTTCGCCAATATTCTTCTTCAAAGCCGGAAACAGATGGAAGTCAGTTGGTGCGAGATTAAGAATGTTTGGCGAATGGTGCAGGCACTCCCCACCAAGAATTGCAATATGGTTTTGCTTTGCCGTCGACGCATGTGGTATTGCACTGTCTACTCAAAGGTGTGTAGGTGTTTTGCGCGTTCGCCTGCTATGCCGTCTTTCGCGCATAGCCGTTCGACACTTCATCCGTATGCAAAGCCCTGATGTTCTCCTGAAGGACTTCTTGCAGCTTATCAAGCGGTATGACAACTGTCCATTGTTATTTATGACTCCTTATACTATTCGACTTTTACACACCTCTGACCACAATTGCCAGGCGATACTTATCTTCGCATTTTAATGTAAAACACAAAACCGGCAAATAGTGTAACTGTCTCCCTCTTGCACCGAGATCTGCAATTGTCGAAATAAGAGTAAATAATGCATTTCTTGGAGTAACTGCTTTTCTGCTTTTAGCGACGCAGCTCAAAACGGAGTTTCGGGAAGCTCTGATCAAGGGTCTTCCTTTCCCGATCCTGACCATCGCCGAGTACCTCAGTCAAAACATGGAGGGCTTTTCCTGGGGTGGAAAGTACAGAAAAGCCGGATATTACACCTCCATCATGCTGTGGTAAGTTGTCAATATATCTACGTCTGTATCTATCCCACATCACAGACTTATTGGATTTCCGCATTATTTCGCTAGATGGTTTCCCATCGGCGATCTCTTCGTTTTTTCTCTGATGTCCCTTTCATTTTCTTATCCCACCTCCGTCTCAACACCGCACCATCTAGTGACCAATTTAAACAACTTTTATAAACGACAGAGGCTAGGCGCTAGAGTACGCAGTCCTCTTATGAGTTTTTGAGCTGATGGCTCATTGGATAGATTCGATTCGATTCCGAGTCACAATTGACTACAACTTTATTTATGTCGAGGACTGCATACTAAGTGCCTTGCCTCCATTATTTTTTATAACGATAGATGGCAGCACCATCACCGGATTGAACAATTAATGAGAATTTAGAACTAGACCAGGAGCTAATAGCTACCTGGTGCTAGCACCCCCAGAGGTATCGTTTCACTTGGAGGATATTGAGACCACGAGCATATTTAACGTCGCCCAGTCCCCTTTAATGACGACGGTGGATCTTCGACCATCGAGGTTCGAACTCAGGACCCTCCGGCCCCGAATCCGACACTCTACCGATCGGGCTACCACGGCCCTCATTGGATAGATAGATAGACAGATAGATCTACGTCTGCCTGATTGGTCGTGATCTTCTTGGGAAAAAGATTGCTTCGTTCGATCGGAAGTGGGTCAAGCGCTAAATTACGTAGAATCAAATATATAGATTTTCAAACAAGATTTTTTGGGGGAGGGGCTTTGTGTGGGTGTATATGTAATGTTGTTGTGAAAGACCGAAATTGGAGAATGTTGACTTTCACTGGGATCCACTGGAAATGTTCGGTCCTTCGCCGGTTTCCTTGGTATGTGAATTTCGATATTCACCGGTTGATTTCGACACAGTGGCAGTAATTCGGGAGGCAAAGGGGGGGGGGGGGGGGCAACCACCCCAGCACTTTTTTCATCGCCTGAACGTTTTTAAGGTTTTAATTTGAAAAAAAAAATCTGGGAAGATCACCCAACGATAGCTAGAAACTGCATTTTCTAGATTTCGGTTTCGGAACATTTCCAGAAGAGATTCCATAAACAAGCTCCCTCCTTCTTGTACCTTCAAAAAGCGCCTAAATTTGTGTTATTCGGAATTTTTTCTAGGAATCGAACCCGCTTCTCCCTGAGATCAGTAAAAAAATTTTAAAATACGTTTTTAAACCTCAAGAAACAAGTTCGGAAGTAGTCCTCCGCATTTTCCTTTGAAGTTACCAAAGGAAGTCTAAAATTGATGTTTTATGGCTTTATCAGTTCCAAAAGATTTACCGGGGAGAACCTGCGAACTCATTCTTTCCTCATTAAGTCATTCAAAGATATCCTGAAATAGCGTTTTTAAAACGATTAAACAATGCAAAATTGCTAAAGATGTCCTAAATTTGCTTTTTTAAGACACCAGTTGCGGGATTATTTTTGGGAAGTTACCTTTACATCACCAAATACGTTTGTTTTGATACTTCAGCTTCGAATATTTTTTTTGGGGGGGGAGGGGGGAGTTTCCGAAGCCTCTCCTCCTTAAATCACCCAAAGATAACCAAAAGTAAAATCTTCAGCTTTCAAAAATGTTGGACCCCGCCTTTATAATCTCCAATCGCAACCTCTGTGTCGACACATACCATATTTCGGATTTCCATGGTTACATGTACACTCATTACATACAATATACCGGCTGCTCAGTTATCCCATCCAGAGACTGCAGTTTTGTCCTTGTTACGGACTCATTAGTCTTAAAAGGGAATAACCGAACTGGAGGCAAATGTCATCTCATTGTAGCTGAGAGAGCCAACAAACTGGTAGATAAAGTAAATTTAATCTCACCAGCGAGAGTCCGCAGACATGGTGCGGTTAAAGGACGAAATTCCAGTCTCTGGATGGGATAACCGAGCAGTCAGTACATTGCATGTAAATCTGTCTTAGGCATGACTTAGATGGGGTAACTTACTGTTTATTGCCATAAAGAATTTGCTCACCAAGTATGATGTTGATAGAAGTGATTTCAAAATCAAAGTACAGCCTGACTACGGAGAGAAGGCGGATGAACGGAGAAGAGAAACAGAACACTTCATTTTGCAATTGGTAGGATCAGCAAGAACGCACAAGCAGTGAAGTTTTATTGTTCGCGTGATCTCGCTGATCCTACTTATACCTATTACAAAATAAAGTGGTCCGTTTCCGCTTCCAGTTTATTCGCCTTCTCTCCGTGGTCAATCTATAAAATGATCATTTATTGCAGGAAATATCTCAAACGAATGGAGGTTTTAGAACCTTATTGGGCCCTCTCTAGCGTGAATGCACAAATTAATACAGACGGGCATTAAGAGAGAAAAGTCTGGTATGATGTTGTAAAAGTATTTCCGATAGCTAAACACTTGGTATTTTTTTCGTCTGTTGCAATCAGGAGGAATTTTTTAAATCAAATCTTTTATTGTTATACATACACGCATACAAAAACTCAAAAATACATTGCTACTATCTTCGTAGCTACCCTTAACATAGCTACCAGTTCATCCGCCTTCTAACACCAAGTTCCCTAACTTTTGATGTACAGATAATTTTTATAATTCTGAGTTTAAGTTCGTTTGATTGCAGTGACACCTTTCACTTTGAATATAAGGAAAAAAAAAAGCAAATATACAATTTCGAGTATAAATGCACGTCCTAAAAATAATAAATTAAATAATTCTACCATATCTTGAGTCATCTCGTTCTACAATTACTGTAAACGTATCTCTAATTCTATCAAACTTGTAAACTGTCCAACTTATTAGTCTTGCAAGTGATCCCGGATATGCTCGATCTGGAATTAATCAGTTAACAGAGCAGAGGAAGTAAGGTCGAGTGATAATGAGGTGGAGGCAGATCTGTGACATCCTTGCTGTGTGTGACTGAACATTGTCCAATTGAAAAAATAGCTCCTAGGAGCGAAAAGGAAAGACAGGATTAGATCCCAATCTAATCCTGTGTTTGCTCTTATGATAACTATAATTTGATACCTTTGTGAGAAAGGAATGGTGGAGGTCAAAATATTGAGGAGAGAGGGGGGGTATTGATCAACTACAGGGTTAATTGTAAACAAGCGCCCACTATCGGAAATTCTGAAATCTCTTCTCCCAACATTAAGCCAGCATTTCCTTCGTAAACACGTCATGAATAGACCTTTCCTTCATTATTATTATTTCCGCAGCTCCACTTTCTACCTTTGACTTAACTACGTTTTACGTGCACTTCAATTCTTTCGAATGCTGTTTACCTGAACTGCTACTATTCTTATAATTTGATTCAAATATGTTGAATTCGGATGGAAAAAGAATTAAGCGCTTCCATTTGTCTAAATAAGAGTGAGGAAAACCGGTTTCAGAAATGAAACGCATATTTATATACTCGGCATCGTCATTGAATGCTTGGCAACAAGTATAATTCTAGACTTGTTCGATTGGTATGCATTCTTCAAAAGTTACTTCCTTTTCAAAAACATTTTAAATTATTCTGCGTTCTTTAGAATAAATAATCTTTCTGATTCCGGACAAAGTGAACCGAAAAAAAGTTCTTTTCTAAGGTATAACCCACAGAGAAAGAAATATTATTCAAGACTTAAATGAAAAACAGTGAGCGAGAGAGAGAGAGAGAGAGATGTAAAACTTTCTCGCCAATTACATGCGGAGAGGACAACCCAGCTCTGCACAAAAAATAACTTAATCTCTTCTAACTCTTGTTCTCTCTGAAAAGAAATGAACTCCATTGAGGTTAAGCCTCATCTTACCAGAGCCTGACTACACTCGTATAGTCCAACCACGGATTGCATGGAATTTTCAAACGTCCAGATAAGACGAATCTATGTGAATAAGAGAGGAAAGTAGAAATTTGATGAGCGTATTCCGCTCATTTGAATGAGACTCTGCTTCTACAAAAGCTGACATCGGTAAAAAATAAAATCGATAATAAATAGATTCGTCCATTTCTGGCTGTAAAACGTATGTTTGTCTTTCCATACGGGCCGTGGTAGCCCGATCGGTAGAGTGTCGGATTCGGGGCCGGAGGGTCCTGAGTTCGAACCTCGATGGTCGAAGATCCACCGTCGTCATTAAAGGGGGCGACGTTAAATATGCTCGTGGTCTCAGTGTCCTCCAAGTGAAACGATACCTCTGGGGGTGCTAGCACCAGGTAGCTATTAGCTCCTGGACTAGTTCTAAATTCTCATTAACTGTACGATCCAGTGATGGTGCTGCCATCTATCGGTATGAAAAAATAATGGAGGCAGGGCACTTAGTATGCAGTCCTCGACATAAATACAGTTGTAGTCAGTTGTGACTCGGAATCGGAATCGGTCTTTCCATACAATCCGTGGTCAGACAGTACTTGTATTTTTTGATATTTGATGCAATTTGTATTTCCAATACAGGACATCTTTCGCTATATGGATGGTCATGAATATTCTTCTGTGCATGGTGCCACGTTATGGAGCGTATGCCATGGTGCTGACGGGACTCTTGGTTCTATCGGCCAATGCCATTTATGCCCTTCTTTTGCCCAAGATTCCCCTCATCATTCATTTTGAAGTGCAGGTCCTCACTTTTTCATTTGGATGGTGCTTCTGGATTCTCGTCGTAGCAGGTAAGAAGAAATTTCGTACTTTGTTTTAAATCCCCTACTCGACGCAAAAAGGAAGAGGGTCCCCCAGGGCCGTAGAAAGCCAAGGTAGGCCTCTTGTCAGTTATGTCGCCGGGTCACTTGCGCCTTCGAGAAAAAGAACATAAAAGAAGGGGAAAAAAACTGCTTACTTGGGGGGAAACAAAACTGCTTACTAGACAATATTAACTATTTTAAGTGCCACAGAGTAAATTTTTCTTAATCTGTACGTTTTCTCTTATTCGGAGTTCTTTTTTCCCTTTTTTGAAGTGATAACTTCTTGTGGGAGGGTAAACCGATTTGTGACATAACACGCGTAACGGCGCATAGTCCAGTCAATAGGTAGAAAAAAAAGGGCTTGCCTTAAAAAAAATGGGGTCAAAGATTTTATTTTTTAAATTTGTGTATACTAGTGCCAATATGAAAAAACCAAGTTATCCAACACGAAAGACTTCGGGAGAACTTTTGGGGGCCGAAAACCCCCAAAAATTTGTGATTTTTTGTGGTATTTTCAGAATATCTCAAAAATGGTTAAAATCACAAAAAAACGTGAAATGCAAATGTTAAAGAGGATTAAATTTCCTTCAACTTTTGTCATTACAACATTTTTGTAGCATGAAAAGCAAGCGAGTTACAGCTTCTTGAAAGTCACACTTTTTCTGAACCCCTTCAGCGAATTGTGTGAAAGCGCATCGGATAACGGAGGAAAAAAGGAGAAACGCCGGCAGTCTGACCTTGGAAATCATTTGTCTTTCACAGCTGAGGGTAAATTCCTCCGTTCCCTTTAATTTAAACAAAACACCCCCATTCCATCCCCCCCCCCTTTTTTTTTCTCCAAATGAGATGAATCGACTCAATAGCTACTCATGTTGGTCACTTCAGGGTTTGAGCGAGAGTATGTTTTATCAATTTGTGTGTTCTGAATTACAATTTTTTCCCTAGAAATGATTACGCCTGATCAAGGTGTTTTTTTTTTATTATCATTATTATTTGCGAAATCAGTTTGCATGAATGCGAAATAAAGATTGTGAAGGAGAAGGGAACAGAAAATCTTCAAAGATGCAGCGCAAAACGGCAAAATGAAGAACATCAGCGTTTTTTGAAGTTCTTAAAAGAAGTGACAATTCACACTGCCTGTCACAAATGCTATCTCAATGAGCAATCAATCTCTTCCCTTGAAGTAATGGTTGAACCTAACATGTTAACTAAATTCCTTAAGAAAGATTTCTGGCAAATTATAACAAAAAGAATTGTCTTATTCTACTTCTTGAGACATATTTCGAAGAGTGTGGCATTGAAGTTAGGCAGACTCAAGATGATGCCGACTCACTCACTTACTGCTCTTTCAAAGGCAAAAGAAATTGAAAAGGTTGTTATAGTGAGCGAGAGTACTGATGACAGCTTTAGGACAGCCTTTCAGCAACTTGTTCTTTTTAAAACCTGGAAGAGGGAATGCTTGTGATTTGTTTTTTTCCCCAATAAATCTTTTAAGTTTGACCCCAGCAATATTATTTTCATCCATGCGTCTAGTGGGTGTGATACGACTTCGGCGATCTTGGCCAAGGCAAAATTAAGTTGTACAAAATAGTCAAAAAAAAGAAAAAAAAAACTCCTGAAATTAAGGAAGCTATTGAAGTATTTATGGACCCAATCTGTCATCATGATGTCTTCCTTAGCTGCAGCTGGAGAAAACATTTTGCAAATATTATACACAGGTGACGTAAAGTATTTGAACCTATCTTTGGATGCTTTGCAATTTAATCTTTTTATAAAACTAGCATACAGGGCTAAGATAAATCTTGCAGGGGTACCTCCAACGTGCGGGGAGGGGGGGGGGGCATGCTGGACGTTATTACTCATATCGGTTCTACCACCAAATTCAAAGTTGGTTGGGCAACATAATTGATCCAGAGAAATGGGGTTGGGAACGCAGGACGCAAGGTCTAATTTGTTGACACGAAAAGAGATTCAGTTACTCAGAATCTTTTGAAGATTGTACCTTGTACCTGCAAGAAAAACTGTACTGGAGCCTGTTCTTGTCACAAGGCAGGTTTAAAATGCTTCAGCAAGTGCAAACACTGCAGTGGCGCAAATTGTGAAAATGTTGCAGAAATTTCATCTTTGGATGAGACTGCTGAAGAAGATAATTTGTTCCAGGAGCTTTTGGAATTACCGCAACAAGGAGATGAACAATTAAAGGATCACAGCTTCTTTCTACCCCCTACAGATTCTGAACTTGGAGAACCTGGACCTTCAAAACGGCTTCGAAGAAGATAAACAGCGTATTTTGTTGTTATTTCTCTATTTGCTTTAAGGTCGAATGAATCTCTCTGTAATTTAGATGTAGGTATTAATTTTCTACAGTTGGATTTTCATTTTGTAAGGGTTTTTCATGCCTCAAAAAAAGTTTCTGCAGAATTTTTTCAAAGTGTTCATTACGTATTACAGTAAAACCTGTAAAGTTGACCACCCTTGTAAGTTGACCACCTGTCTATGTTGACCGCTTTTGTCAGGAACGGAATTAGTTCTATCTCATACAATGAAGGAAAACCTCTATAACTTGACCACCTCTCTATCTTGACCACCTGTCTATCTTGACCACTAAAGTACACCAAATTTGGTTTGGAGCGTTGTAAAAAACCCTTTGTAAGTTGACCACTTGGTTTATTTTATTAAACTTTCTTCAGAAAATTATTTTATTTTATTATTTATTTATTCATTTAATATTATTATTATTTTTTGATAGCTTTCCAAGAATCTATACATTTCGGGCCCCCTGCAGTAAAATATGTAGGGCCTCTCCCTAGTGGCCAAAAGTGTCTATTACTAAAGTGAATAAGTCTTAGTGCTAGTTTTTTCTTCTATTTTTCTTCAATTTCTAGGGCCGTTAGCCCCTTTAAGGACGCGGGTCTCTTGCACTGCGGGTACGCAGATTTGGGGCTGCTAATGAGTAAAGTTACATGTTTCTGGTGCAAGGGATTAAGAGATAGGACATTTTATTTTTGCCTTTATGAACTGGGAGAGTCGAGCTTGTTGCTCTTTGGACTATAATTTTTGCATAAAAAGGCTTCAAAAAGAAAGTTAGTTGAACTTGAGATTAATAAAAAGTATGAAATATTAAAATTAATTGAAAATGGAGAAAGCCAGAGAAAATTAGCTGGCATATATGGAATTTCTAAAACTACAGTGTCTAATATAGTTAAAAACCAGGAAAAAGTAACAAAATTATTTGAATTGTATTTTTAATTATTGTTTCACTTTCAATAATGTTAAACAATAAATGTGAGTTGAAGAGAAAAAGTAAGGGTGAATTCCTTAAAAAAGAAAAAATACATGGTGCAAGAAATGACAAAAAATAAAATAAAAATCATTCCCGCCCTTTATAAGTTGACCACCTGTCTAAGTTGACCGCCAAAGTACTGCACCGCGAGTGGTCAACTTACACAGGTTTCACTGTACTATTGTACCTTTATTTATTCATTTTTTTTTTCTTTTTGTATATTGTTTGCTTATTATCACCCTAATATTTATTCATTCACATTTATATTCGAATATTGCATTTTCCCTTGTAATAGAATAGATGGTACGAATTATGTGCTTTAAATGAATGAGAAGATTTTGTAATTCAATTACAAACTGCAATATAAATCATATGTTATTGGAGTCTGACTGAAGACTACCTCTGTCAGGCTAGAAATATTAGTTCGTGAGCGGTGGGGGAGGGTTTATTATTATTATTGTGACAGAGCATAGGATGCATGACTGTGTTGATTGTTTGCTTATTAGCTGCCTAATATTCATTCCTTCACATTAATATTTAAAAATCACATCTTTGTTTGCAATAATTAGACAAGAATGTACGAATAATATCCCTCAAATGAATGTATATATTGTGTAATCCAGTTACAAACAACAATATATCATCTATTATTGGAGTCTGATGAAGACTACCTCTGTCAGATCAGAAAAGTTAGTTCGTGAGCAGTGGGGAAGGTTTTTTTTTAAATTATTATTGCATCGTTGTATGTGCTTTAAATGAATGCGTATATATGTATTTCAGTTTCATAATACATCGTTAGTTTTTGGAGTCTAGTGGGAACTAATCTGTCAGCCAGAATTGCTACTGTGTCCAGCGGGGGGGGGAGGGGGGGGAGCAAGAAACTCAAACTACTCTAACTGTCGATAAACTCTCTGAAACTAAAGTTTCTATTAAAGTTCTAATAATTATGACGCCTTGCTTTCAGTGTGAAAGATTTTTTTTTCGGAGTGGAGGAAAACTGCCTATTTTCAAAGAGCTATAGCAAGCTTGTTATTTGTGCTATAAAAAAGTTATAAATACAAAAGTTGTAGGAAATTTTATGTTCTTTAAACTTTACATTTAAAACTTTTTTCTAAGTTGAACCATTTCGGAGATATTTTGGAAAAAACAAAAAAAGTCATAAATTTTTGTGGTTTTTCGGCCCCCAAAAGTTCTCCCGGGGTCTTTCGTGTTGGATAACTTGGTTTTTCCATGTCGGCACCAATATGTACAAATTAAAAAAATAAAATCTTTGACCCCATTTTTTGCAAGGTAAAATGTATCTATTGACTGGACTAGCAACTCTTGTCTGACATTCCTTTCGTTCGCGCATTGACTGGACTAGCAACTCTTGTCTGACATTCCTTTCGTTCGCGCATACGACAGAAGCGCGCATGGTCGGGGAAATTTTGTTTCTTTACTCTTTGGGTCAGCTTTAAGAGTTAAGTGATAGTAAAAAAAAAAAAAGTAATAAAACAGAAGATGGATGATCGTCGCAACATAACGCAATCTCCTAACGAAAGGTGAGTTTAATAATACAATATAATACCAATAACATTGTAAACAATATATATTCAAAACAGCATTTAATCTTTTAATTTATTTTCAAAACAAAAACATTTTTGCGATTAGTTATACTAAAAATATCTTGCGTCATTTAGAATTTTGAACTGTGATAAGGTGTACATATTTTAAACGAACTTCATCCCCGCAGACTCCGCAACGCGGGGATAGTCTGAATGGTGATCAAAAAATAAAATTATTTTTCATTTAGAACGATTTCGAAGTCGGTTCCATTTTTGATACAATTCCTTTAATTTTAACTGGAGATTTTAATGTTAATTTTGCTTCTGATCTAGCTAAAAATTTAGTATCGTTCCTACAATCCAAATTACAATTACAAATGATTGATAAGCCATAAGAAGTCACTACAAGTCACGGAACTGTACTTGATGCAGTCTTCGCAAGATTTTTAGATAACATACAATGCAAAAATTTCGATGCTTAGCTACCATAAGCCAATTTTTACTTTCATAGGATTAAATAATGATAATAAATTAATCCTATGAAAGTTATCACTTCTGCCGAGCGTCTCGTGAAGCGCTTTTTTTTTTTTTCCTTTCTTTTTTCTTTCCTTCTTTTCTCTCTCTCTCTCTCTCTCTTTCTTTTTTTTTTTTTTTTTTTTTTTGCGTCAGTGTCGCTGGATCCCTCCAAGGTCCGGGCTCCTAATTTCCGACTAGGCTGACCTTTCGTCGGGCCTGAGGTCGCCCTCCATTTTCATACCCTCCATTTTTAAAATGGCAGACACAGAGGTCTTTTTTTTTTTTTTTAATTGAATACTATGTCCGGTTGCAATACAATGGAAAGTCCATTTAGAACCCAAAACAACGTGCTTTTCTGGTGTACAAACTATTTATTTATTTATTTTTAGATTGCCTGTTCCTCAGTTACCTTCTTAGAAGCATTTTTACTTAGCAATTCAACTAAGGTCTTTTTTTTTTCTTTTTTTTAAACTTTACGGAAATGAGACATTATAATGCAACCGGTCAAAATTAATTGACCGTGCTTGTTATATTAGCAATGCCAATAGATACTAATCAAAGTAATTAAACAATTCTGGGAACTTCCTTGTCCAAACTTTTCGTTCAAGTCTGACGCTTAAAATCGATTGGATGTAACAAATCTTCGACACTTCAACTTGAACTGCAATTATCTTCTGATAATTCAAAGAATTACAAATCCTGACTCATTATAGTTAAAGGATTGTTGAATAAGGTTTCGCGTTGTTCGAAAAATTAGGAAAAAAGAATGTTTCTAGTTAGTCGTTTTGTAATGACTTTGCTCTAACTCGTTTCCGTAATTAATGATAGTCAAGAGAATAGAATTCTAAAAAATGAACGTCGCTCTACGTCGCGCACTTCGTCACGTTGAGCAATAGTTTCTTTCAATCGCATAAACGCCTGTGATTTTTTTTTTTTTTTTCTGCGACATGTATAGGTCCGCATCATGGAAGTTGAATACCAGCAATACTATAATTAGGGTTGGTTTATGTGAGAGAATTAAAATAAAAAGAAAAAGAAATTTACGTTTTTAGATCAGGGGCGGAGCGCATACAGAATACCGATTTAGGGGAGGGGTGTCATACTGAAAAATAACGAATCAACGGTTTTGGGTACGAAAATTTTCTGAAATTGCTTGGGTGTCAAAAAAAAAGCCCCTAAGCGACCATGAATAAGAGACATAATACAGCATAAACGTTACTTACTAATTTCATAAGCAATTTCAAATGTTTACTTTTAGAAATTATTAATAAATTGAAAAGATCACTGAAATCGTTTAAATTTAATTATTTGAGTGTTTGAACACAATGTGGGGCAGATAATATTGTCGAAGATTAAGGGCGGTGGTCACGACCCCCATAACTGCTCCTTGTATCCAAATCTTTGGTGTAGATTTGAAAAAGTTCGGTTATATGTTTTTCCCTCTTTGCTTTCATGTACTTTTAAGAATGCGTTGGTAAAATGTATAGTTGTTTCTCACCATCGTCAGTGTTACAACAGTGAAAAATAACTAATTTGTAATAACTATATGTGTTCTTTTGAAAAAAAAATCGCAAAAAGACAGTTGCTTAATAACCTGTACTTTTGCCAAAATTTGAAATTATCGTCATAACATACTAGATAACATTCTTTCTCATAACAGAATGTATGCATCGGTAATTATGAAAAAAAAATTGCAATAGCTTTCGTTCACTTAATATTTTTTTTATTTTCATAATGGGGTTGTTTCCTTCAGTCAAAAGTAGTACTTTTTGTCACTGAAATTGATAGAATAAAAAAAAAAAAAATAACATGGACCCAGAAAATACTTTTATTTTCCAACAGTTATTTTTTAATTATTTTTTTTTAATGTCCGATTTTTCAAACACGGTGTGGTCTTTATGACGTCACAAATGATGCACTTTGGTGCATCTTTCTACCACGTTTCCGCGTTATGATAATCAAGAAGCGAATTAAATATTGTGCTTTACGCTTGCTATCAACCCTATCGTTGCCAATACACGTGAGTAAAGATGCGAATTAAATATTTTGCTCTGTGAATGGCAACACAGAATGGCATTTTATCATTTGTGATGTCATCGGACAGAAGCATAAAAATTGAAAGCGCGCCGATTTAAGTAATTTTTTTAAAATATTAAACTTAAACAAATTATTTTAAAAATGGTCAAATCCTATGTTTTGAAGCATGCTCTTTCAGAAAAAAATGCTTTTAAAATTTTGGAAACGACCCCATTATTTCGCCTTGCCTTCCCGCTATTCGCAACAAATATCGGTGGGGCCAGTTTTAGCGTTCCCAATTGTGAAACTTTTTTTGTCATATTTTTTAATAAAGGCTTATTTTCTATTCCCCCCCCCCCTCCGTCTCTCTGAGAATAAAAGCTTTTATTATCAGTCTTCGTGTCGGTTTGGGTAGGACCATCGAGCTATAATAATACACCCAAACCTGTCTTTATGCGGTGGATAGGAACTGCATTAAAAAAGTCTCACGTAGAAAATAACCCAAAATGTTGCAAATAAACGAAATGAAAATAAACCAAGTGATGATAATTTTGCCAACTCCCGAAGATTTTCACGAATAAGGAAACTTTTGAGAGGTCACAGTGACTTTCCATCGGGAGGCTTCTGTCGTCACTTTAAGATACTACCTCGCACTTGTTTTATAAATAATTTCCGCTCGTTCTATAAATAATTTCCAAAAACCGCACAAAAAAAGACCGCACAGAAACAGGATTGGGTGCACTATTACACATCGATACTACTATTGCACATCGAAGAGTAGGACAAGCTTTTTAATCGTTTCCAGAGACGAAAATGAATAAAAGTAATTACGAATTTAACTGATAATAGATGTAACAAATTAATTCCGAGGTTGAACTTAAGAGCGAATATTTTAATGTGGGTTTTAAGCTTTTGAAACTTTCCAAAGGATACAGGTTTTTCGAGCTTCTCCTTGCTCTACATCATCAGTTTAAAAGCTTTGTTAAAAAAAAAAATCACCATACAGTACTTGTCATTTTTTAAATAGTTTTGCTTTTAGATTCATCTCTATTTAAGCAATATATTAGAATGATTAATTTTTTTTATTCACATCATAAATCATAAGATTAAAAAAAAAGCAGAGATAGTCTCGTTTGTACGCAATCTTTCTGTCCAAATTGTTTGAAATCCTTCAAAAAACAGGCAAAACGTTTTCACCCTGACCGCATATCAGCGGATGTCATAAATAACCTGAACCAGTTTGAATTCGACTTGTCTGATTCACTTTAAAGCTCACTTTTCCATTAATTTCTTAGCCGCTTGGCTGCCGAAGAGTGCAGTGTTGAGTACATTCTTTTTCTGACAACTTCCCAATGAAAATTGAGTTAATGATGCCGTGTTGTAACTTTCTAAACGTTTATATCGCACTTCCAGTTACTCTCTGTTTAATTTCCATCTAACTGTCGTAAAATAAATGAAAACTGCTTGATTTTTGTAATCAAGTTACGCTTCGAATACTTTATGAAATATCAGGATGAATGAATTTTGTGAAATGTGCAACTATTTATCAGTAAAGTATCTGTTATAGCTGGATGTGTAAGAGCTGTTTTTTCCTCATTATTTGGCAATGGAGAATTAAATAAAAACTTTACTTTGGCAATGTCACACAAAATTCTGTTTTGGTTATATACTTGAAATTACAATTTGAATCAAGTTCATAATGATTTATTAAAAAAAAAATTAAGAACTTTCAAGAAAAGTTCCACATGGAAAAACATTTCTGACAAACTCAAACTCTAAAGCCTTCTTCTATTTTGAAAACATTATCAGAAAAACGAATTCCTTGCATTGCCCAAAAACATTTAAAGCACGAATTTTATCAAAAACACCGAATTTTATCAAAAACACCGGCAAAAAAAAAAAAAAAAGTTTCTTTTCCCCCGCAGAAAATTAATAGATAGAATTCGTGTGAGTTATTTTTTGGAATTGCGTGGGGAGAAGAGTGACTGGGGAACACGAACGATGGGTGTATTTTAAGAAAATGATATGCAAACAAAGTGTGTTTGATTGCAGGTTTATTTTGAATTTCAAAACATTAAAATCAAATTTAGTCAAATTGTTAAATTTACAAGCATAAGAACGGCTCAAAATCAGTAAAAATGGAAAAATTACTTTTCCCACAGTAAGCAACTGCTGTATAAGAAAGAGCTCCTAACAAGGTTGTAGTTAATCATCAAAATGCACTTGATTTGAATATTTTGAAATTCAAAACAAACATGCCAGCAAATCCTTTACGCTTACTCCCCGAACTTTTCAAACTTTTTTTACAACTTGTACCCCATCCCAGCCTTCAACTGAAATTGTGGAAAACCTGTAGATTACCTGTATATTCATTTTGTGTCCAGAAAAAAAAAACCCTCAATGGTTTTTTTACCAACTTTTTTTTTCTTTTTTTTCGAAAAAAAAATAGTGATTTTAGGAGGTTAAGGAGGTATTGAAAAAAGAGAGGAAACGAAAAAAGGGTGCACACACACAAAAAAAACACTGAACAATCCCTGATTACTCAGAAAACATTTCTGTTAAGCAACTTACATATCTCAGAAAAATAAGTATTTTTTTTTTTTTTTAATTCTTCTCCAAGGCACATTATCCGTCATCGTGGGAACCGCCATGTCCATCATCGACAACTTCTTCCCAAACAAGTTCTCCACTATCTTCGAGGTGGACTACGACACGCCGTATCGCTACTTCGTCGGGCAAGACACGTCAGCTGCGGGCCCCACCCCGGTGAGGGAACACCTTTCCCTGGGCCCCGTCTCCGCCACCCCTTTCCCGGTGCTGAGCCCAGCCCACAACGCCCCCTCGGACGGACTCGTCAACGGGGCGTTCGACGACGACGAGGATGAGGACAAGGGCAGAGAGTACGGCACCATCGTCAACGGAAAGAGAGCGGTCAGCCTCAAAAATTTCGGCAAGTTCGCGCAGAAGGAAGCTGGACGACGAAAGCAGCTTTCCTACATGCAAAGGTGAGCATGCCCTCGACATAGCCCAGTCAGCATTAGCCACAGAGCCAGGGGGTGCCCCCCTCCCCAACAGCAGGTCACACCATCCTAAATATCGCAAATCCCCCCCCCCCCAAGTGAAAAATACCCCTCAAAACAACCTTCCCCCTCCTCTGAAATTTTCAATGGCGCAGTCTGACATTATTGTTTGAAACAATTATTAATTCTCATATGAGCCCATTATTGCAGAAATGCAATCAAATGTTATGGTCTTTGTCATGATTGAAAACAATGCCGAAGTAGTTACAGCATCCATTTCGTCATTATTTTGAGCTCATCAGTCTGGTATAGCCATAAACGAGCTGCAGGCGAACAATCTTGTAGAAGTGCTTAGTATACCTTCACACTGGAAGCTAAAAATATTTTAGTAAACCAGCGAGACAGTCACAATCTTGGTACAACTTCACCTCCAAAAATTGAACTGTACTTTCGCTCCGGCTTTTTAGCGGCGTGTGTGTGTGTGATTTGTAACTACCGCAACTTTTATCTTCACTTTTTTGAGGTGGAGCCGTACTAAGATGCGGACCTCTGCTTTGCTAAACTATTTTTAGCTACCAGAGTGAAGATATAATGAGTGTTTTACACGAGGATATTCACCTGCTGCGTGACTATTGTTATTTATGATTGATGAGCCGAGAATAAGAGATAAACTACCGTCCCTGGATGCTGTAATTGCTATCGATTCAGCCTTAGTTGCGGCTTTGTGACGGTAACCTGTAGCTTTATTCTTCAATTTTTTCCCCGTGTTCCTTTGAGAATTTAAACTTATATCCATTGTTTGTTAAGCTTCTTATGTGCTAAGAGTTTTATGACTTTTTTTAGGAAAATTAACAGTTTCTCTGGACCCCATATATCT
Organism: Uloborus diversus; assembly: GCF_026930045.1. Taxonomy (NCBI): domain Eukaryota; kingdom Metazoa; phylum Arthropoda; class Arachnida; order Araneae; family Uloboridae; genus Uloborus; species Uloborus diversus. The sequence goes on from NC_072732.1 coordinate 56,978,065, forward strand.
CCACGTGGAAAGGATGTGAACATAGATATGAAATCAGTAGCAGGAATTTGGTGACATGATCAAAAGGACGCAATGTTTTCCTTCAATTTTTCATGAGATGTTTGGAAAGTATAGGGAGTAAAGTGATTTTGTCGCAACTATTACAAAACACAGCTTTTTCGTCGCACCCCAATGTGATCTCAAGAAATGATGTTCTAACTTCGACTACGCATTCCTTAGATCGGCTGACGTATTCCATTGTTGTTATTGAAGAGAGAAACGGCTCAGCCAATAGACATCAATTTTCTACCAATTTTGAATGGTTGAAAATTTAGAAAATATATATATGAATGGTATTCGGATTTTTTTCACACACCATTCAAGCCAGTTGCCAAAAACTTTGATTTGAATCGTGAACTTTGTATTATTTATTATGCATGTTGTTGTTGTTATATCATTCAAAATGTAAATATGTATTACTGGAAATAATGTATATAGGCGTAACTTTTATCTTTTAATGAAAGCAAAATTTGAAATACAATCCATGTAAATTATGTACGATGCACGGTCAAAAAATTATAGATGAAGTTCCTGTTCTGTATTTAAAATGATGTAAATTCCTTTGTAAAAATAAATCGCTTTTAATTTATAACAGTTTCGTATTTTTTGAAATCACTATTATAGATTTAAAATACTTAATGTGTACTGTGGAGAAAGAAAGCATAGCGAGATATGTCAATTTATGATGATTTTTTTTAAGTAAGGTTAGTTTTTGTCACTCTTCATTCACAAAGATGGTGACTTTTTCATCAACGAACAGACGATTCAATATTTCAGCAGGCTTTCCTACGTATTTTTGCCAAATATCGAGCATGAGACAGAAAATATATGTCAAAATCAAACGCCTCAAGTTATATCATACTTAGCTGAGATGATGAATGAAGAGGATGGCTCCATTATGTCGAAATCACACCTAATATTATAAAACTTGAAGTGAGATCGCGACATATTAAGTCAAAAACATATCGTTGCATTTTTAATTATCAGTCAGATTAGAATGACATCACTGGGATTGCAAGATATTGTCGTGACTGTGCTAATGGTAGGCGCACTGTCATTGCTCACACATTGCTGCGATCATATATTTTCTGCCTCATGCTCGATATTTGGCAAAAATAGTAAAGCCTGCTGAAATATTGAGTCGTCTGTTAGGGTCTTTGTGAATGAAGACAGTGTCGAAGACTAACCTTATACTTAAAAAATCATCATAAATAGTTCAAAATTATTATATTTAATGTCAGTTTTTTTTTTAAATTTGTTAAATGGTGTAAAAAAGTTACTTCAATGTTTGAAATTTTTGTCTTTATTGGATCCAGACCGAAAAATTATTCAAAATAGATTGGACAAATTATATAATCGTCTTACTTACCTCCCTCCGATGTGGAAACACATTTCCTGGGTTACGCAGGAGCTGGATTGGAGCTTGAGGGAATTTATTTCCATGACGAGCTCCTGACTAGTGTGATCAAGAGTTCAGATCCACCGGACCTAGTTAAACAAATGGCCATGGAAACTATACATAATATACCACATTTCTCCTTGAAAATCTATACAGATGGAAGCAGGGGAGAAGATGGCGTTTCGGGCAGTGGAGTATTCATTCCTACTCCCTCTGGGGCCTTGGAATTTAAAATCAGAAACCCGAATTTCTGTTCAGTATTTAGATCAGAACTGATTGCTATCAGGAAGGGTCTGCAGTGTGCTGTTCAGCGGGAGGAGTGTTTCCAGGAAATCTGGATTTTGACTGACAGTCGTGCCTCAATACAGCACCTCGCTAATTGGAGTAATGTGGGCGACAAGACCAGCCTGGACATTCTGAGTCTACTACATACTCTTTCATCAGGACATACATTTCACTTTCAATGGATCCCTTCCCACGTTGGAGTTGAGGGTAATGAAAGGGCTGACTTTTTTGGCTAGATCTGCTGCTGCGGAGGGTGTGAGCCCTTGTGGAGATCTTACTTTCAGTGAGATCTCCACAATTTCAAAAATGGAGCTCAATCGCCAATTTAAAACACCTCCCAGACACGCCTGGTATTTTGCAAAATGTCCTGGTGAGTCCTTTAGACTCAAGGGTAGACTCCTCCAGACAACATATTCGAGATTCCTGAGTGGCCACACAAAAGCTCTTAGATTCTCTGGGAATATCAAGACTTTTCCGGAGTGTCACTGGTGCTCTGCTGGAGAGGTTTCACCTGAGCACATTCTATCTTGTTTGGGTTTTACGAAGGACGAGGTCCTTAGTGACCCATTGCTGTTCTTGGATTTTTTGCAGATATTTGGATTCAGCGGGGTTGTTTAGCATTGCTAAACATGCCCGAGATAAGTCAAAAAAATATATATATATATAATCGTCTCTATGTACAATTTAGCATTGAATAATATTTATTTAAAAACTCTTTAATCATTTTTTTTTTACATCCTAATAACTTCATGGTGGATATGTCTTAGTTTCTTACAGGGCCGGATTTGGAACTGTGGAGGCCCCGGGGCAACGAAGGAGTGGAGGCCCCTAATCAGGGTTCGAAAACATCATCATATTTTCGAAAATATCCGATGTTTTGATATATATCCGAATATTTTGATATATATGTATGTATCCGATATTTTCGACCCGTGAAAGTTAGGATATTTTGTAAAAATTTTATTGTGGGGCCCCTTTGTTGTGGAGGCCCCCGGGGCAGTAGCCCCGCCTGCCCTCCCCTAAATCCGGCCCTGGTTTCTTATGTTGTTTTACTTCCTTTTACATAAAAGGAAGTATTGTATTTGCGAAACAATTTTCACTCAAAAATCGACCTTAATTTCCATTTTGCTCACACCCACACTCTCAAAAATGGATTTTCAAATTTGACGAAATTTTCTTCGTTTTTGACGAAACCACTTCCAGGGATATGCTCCGAGCGAACATTTCGTCAAATTGAAGAAACTGCTTTTGTTAGTGGTTTGAGGATGCGAATTTCGTCAAATGTAACAAAATATTTCTTCATTCTAGTTTCGTCAAATTAAGAATCATTTTCGTGGTTTTGAGAGCATTAGTTTTGTCAAATTAATTTCGTCATATATGAGGACGTTAATTTCGTAAATTTTTAAGAAAATTTATTTCTTTTTTTTTTATCTTGGAGCACAATAGTTTTTTTTATTTTTCAGAATACAGTCAAACCTCGTTAATTCGAACACGCTTATAACAAATAACTGCCGAAATGAACTTTTTTGCAATCCTTGTCTTATTGTTTTTCGGATAAAGCGAACCACGTTTTTCATCGATTTTAATGGTCCCTTTAAGTTCGTTATAACGAGGTTCGACTGTATTTTATAAGATTCGTGTGCGTGTGATCAAATTGTAACTTCAGAATCTTACCACCGTAGTTTCCCATTTTAATGCGTATAGTCATTTTCACAGGCCCGTCATTTATGGGGTCAGGGGGGGTCAATTGACGCCCCCCCCTCCCGTCTTGATTTTTGAAGATTCATGCTTTTACACATGACTGGCCGTCGTTCTGGTTGGTTTTCTGTAAAATTTTTATTGAGTACAGACTCTTTGCCATATTTGGGGAAAAAAAATGAAATAACGGACCTGCAGCCCCCCCCCCCCCCATCAAAAAAAAAAAAAGACAAGTAATTGTTGAAAAAAGAGGCACATAAAATATGTCAAGCAAATTTTTATTTATGTAAAAATGCAAACAAACAACTTCTTAAAAAAGGTAAAACAAATCATTGCCACAGAGAGGTGCCAAATTCCAAATTTGGCACAGAGGTTCGTTATTGGAGGCTCGGGAATTCACACAAAGTCGTTTATGTCTCTCTATGTGTGTGGAGGGGGGGGGGGGACATACAATCCCGCATTGGGGGTTCTCCGTATTAAAAAAAAGTTTTTGTCCGATCTTTTTTAAATTTGCCACAGAGGTTTTTAGATGCTCAAGAATCACGCAAGGTAGTTTTCATCACATTATAAGGCGGGGGGGGGGGGGGTCCTTCAAAAAATCTAGTTTTTGTCGGATTTTTCCAAAATTTGGCACAGAGGTTCTTTGATGCCCGGGGATTCACGCAAGGTAGTTTTCGTCCCTCTTTGGGGGGTGGGGGGAACCCCTATGGTAGTTTTCCTACAAAAAAATCCAGTTTTTGCTGGATCTTTCCGAATTAGGCACAGTGTTTCGTTATTTGATGCTCAGGAATTCTCATAGGGTGGTTTTCGTTCCACTCTATGGGGGGGAAACCCCCATACGGGGGGGGGGGGTTCTTATAAAAAACAGTTTTTATCATATCTTTTCCAAATTTGGAAGAGAGGTCCTCTGATGCTCGGAAATTCACACATGGTAGTTTTCAACCCCCCATGATGGGGGGGGAGAGCAACCCCGCATTGGGGGTTCTCCTTAAAAAAATTTTTGTCCGATCTTTTCTAAATTTGCCATAGAGGCTCTTTGATGCTCAGGAATTCACGGAGGTTAGCTTTCGTCACTCTATGGGGGGGGGAGGGGGCAACCCCGATGGGTGTTTACATTGAAAAAAATTCATTTTTTGTCGGATCTTTCCAAAATTTGGCATAGAGGTTCGTTTATTGATGCTCAGGAATTCTCATAAAGTAGTTTTCGCGCCGCTATGGGAGACAACCACCAAATAGGGGGTTTTCCTATTAAAAAAAAAAAGTTTTATCAGGACTTTTCCAAAATTGTCACAGATGTCCTTTGACGCTCGGGAAATCCCGTTTTCGTCCTGCTTTGCAGTGGGAAACCATGTGTGTGTTGGGGGGGGGGGGGGGTCTTATAAGAACCCAGTTTTCGTCTGATCTGTTCCAAATTTGGTACATTTGTCTTTTGATGCTTGGGAATTCCATATTGTACTTTTCGTCCCGCTATGTGTGCCAAACCCCACAGGAGTTTTCTTTATAAAAATCCAGTTTTCGTCGGATCTTTTCCAGATTCGGCCCAGAAGTCCTTTGATGCTGGAAATCCACATAGGATAGTTTCCCATGGGGTAGTATTCATATGAGGTACTACCCCATGTGATTAAAAGACCTATGTGCCAAACTGAAAAAGCCTGGATTTTTTGTAAGGAAAACTCCCCTCATGAGGGGGGGGGGGTGTCCCCAAAGCGAGAAGAATATTTCAAACTGTTTGGGACTACATCGCGATGCATCGCTACATCGCGATGTAAGGATGGCGATGCATCACGATGTAGAAATTCCTACATCGCCCTGCCCTAATTTTAATATAAAAGTGCTATTTCCTCAACTGACATTGGGTTCTGGAAAGATAAATCATGTGCCACTATTATGCACAGTTACATCGATATATGCTCGGGAGAAATTTGCTGGGGATTTTCTTCTTCATTGCATTGCATGAAAAAATTCCAGAAAAAAAAAAAAAAAAAAAAGATTTTTATCCAACTTATACCACAAATTTCAAAGAAAAAGTAAAATAAAATGGACAACTTTAAGTTAGTATATCTTTGTTCTAAAATTAGATACAGAAAATAAAATTTGATAAGCTTAAGAAAAAGCTTACCTTTTTCTTTTTCCAATCAATTATTTGTTTTATTAATTTTGCTTGTATGTAGAATGTTTATTTGGCCAAATTTATGTTTAATACAGGAACTTTATTATTGCATGCATTTCATACTTCATACTTTGAAAACAATTTTCTGCCAAAATTGCAAAAGGTATTTGAAAATATAAATCTTAAAAAAATGCAGATGTGAAATAAATTTTTTGGTAAAATTAATTTAGTGTAATGTTTGTTAAATAATTATAAAATATACCTTTGCTTTTTACCCCTAAGTTTTTATTATTATTTCCAAACATGTGTAAGATGAAATCAATGTATAATATACGAACACTCTGAATATTGTTATAATTATGAAAAAAATCTTCGTCTGTCTTGGTTCTGATTATCTCCATGATGTTGGATCCATCCTAAAAGAGTTTAAAAAAGAAAATATATGTATAATAAGTAAATGTGTAAGTCCATGGGTGTATGCCCTCATGCACTTTGATCTTTTTTTCTATTTCGAGGTAAGTTTTACGATTAAATGCAGCAGCTTATTTCTGAAATAAAGTATTTTTCCACAATTTCTTTCAAAATTGTTCCCCTTTAGTTAAAAAGCTACGATTCTCTTGTGACTTTAAGGAGCATCTGATTTCATTTTCATATTTTTCAAAATATGATTATTTCGACGGTGACAGCTATTTTTTCCAAGCAGATTGCAAGAGTGAGTTATTTTTACAGCGGATGGGCAAAATTTTTATTTAGGCAGACAGACAATGATTTCTCTCAGTTGGTATATGAAATTAATTTCTGAATAGCGTTCTGGAATTAGAGTTTCTTCAATTTATCGACAATCAGCATTACTTAGCCATTAAACTAGTTAACTCCTTTGCATATCAAGTAGTGAATTTTCATTTTTTTTCGAGCTATAAAAATAATCAAGGGTGCGACAATTATTGATCTGTGATTTTTTTTTTTTAAATTTATTTTTTATTTCAGCCGACAGCCAAAACACACCGTTTTCTCCCGACTTTCGCTTTCAGATTTGCAGTTTTTCTTGACGAATGTTTTCTGAAGTACTCCCTCCACCACAAATTAGTTCTATTAAGATACTAACAAATTAAGTAGTACTGAAACTGATGATTATGATTAATTTTTACTTTTTTCAGAGATTTTATTGTGTTATGTTATCAATAAGCAACATATACTTACCGAGCCTTACCTCCTTAAACCACTACCAAATCAGAGTCAAAAACCCAGGGCGCCAACACTCGATTAATTGATATCCTTATACCTTGAAATCTTTAAAAAATATTCAAACAAAATTATAAAATCGTCAGAATTAATTATTGGTACAAAAATATTCAAACGTCGCTCTACTAGTTTGAGACGGAGGGAGAATTAATAAGGAAGTATTACCTTTTCCTCAAGCATATTTGATTTCTAAAATATGCAATTTTCACGCAGTAAATAAAAAACACCCCCAGACGATATCGATGTTTTTTTTTTTTTTTTTTTTTCATTATCCTTCCAATTTTTCAATTAAAGTATAGCTGTGCGGTTAAAATTTCAGATATTTTACTTTGCATCCAGCATAAATCACAACTGTAATTTACATTTGGATTGATTGGTAGTTCATCTATAAAATGCTTCTTAGTCTGGTTTCATGTAGACCCGGATTTCTCATTTTTTGTTGACAATACCTTGAAACGGCAAATATGGCAATAAAAATTAATGCTGCTTTAATTGTATGTATAATAGAAAAACCCATAATTATCACAAATCATGTAACACAAATTGACATAGAAAAACTTATAAATTTAGTGTATTAAATGTGGAAATAAACAACAAAAAATGCTTATCATTATTATTTTCAAAACATGCTACTATGTATGTATTTTTTTTAAATCGAGGTTAAACTTTAAAACTCTATTTTCATTAATTTATTTAATTTGCGGAAAAATTGAAAAATATATTGAAAATATTCTGCTGAAATATCAAGCACAAAGATAGAGTTCTTTACGGAAATTAATATCTTTTCTAACTTAAAATGATTTGTATTAAATCGATATTTACTTTACTTCATGTTTTATGCAAGTAAAAAAAAAAAGAGTCCACAAATAATGAACACAAGCACTTATTGGTAGAAACACCTGCCGTAGGGAAAGAGACTATATAAACAACATGGGGTAAGCATTTATAAGTCCTGTCTACGAGCATAAAAAAAAGAGGGTATCATTTCCGATCCAAAAGCTGATATAAGCGGTTTGCATTTATTTTTTATTGCATAAAGCGCTTTTATTCCTCGAGTTTCATCGGTTTTATTCAAAGATTGCTAAACAATTATTTTAAAAATATTTTCTACGAACACTTTTGTGTTATAAAGTTCTTGATACTTTTTGATTATTAATTTCTTCAAAATCATATTTCATTTTGCTATTAAAATATTTCATGTAGTTTTGTAATATTGTTTACCCATTCCAAAATATTAATTTTCACTAATGGGTAGAGCAATATTTCATTGAAAATGATAAGTGTACGAACACTTTTAGGAGCAACTGTATAAATTATAACATTGAATAAAACATCACATGTAGAGTGGAAGAAGAAAAAATATCAATACTTATTGGAGGATGGGTACATATTTGTTTAAGAAAATAAAAATGCTCAGTGAAAAAAATTTGAACTATTAAACTAAAAAATACACTTTGTTACACAGAATTATTTTTGTAAAATTCATGGAGAAGAATGAAAACACATAACCATGTAATATATTCAACGTTGAAATTAAAAGCTTCAAAGTTCTATGCCTTTTATAAAAGCGCTGTATTTATCATCTGCGTTAGTTTAGCTGCGGTGGAATTTTTTTTTTTGTAAGTTTAAATTTGTACAAATTCTGTGGTCATGTTTGACATTTTTTTTAACGAAATAAAGGAAGTACGTTTTTGGAAACTAATGTCAATAAACCAACATTTCCTTTTGCAAATAAAAAAACAATGCTAGTTAAGCCTAACGTGGAGGTGACTCATCGTTAGTTCAAAAAACACAGAGTTCTAAACCTAATCGAACGGTTCGTTTTCAATTTTAATGTGTTTTAAACACAACTACAAACACAACACTAAACAAAAATGTAACAACAAATAAAAGAAAACGCACATTGCACATACAAATTTTAATAAATACTAACCTTTTTTTATGAAGCCTTTAGGATAATTTAACGAGCAAGTACAAGACTGAAATGAAAACTCCCAGAATGCACTGCAATATGACGATATCGGGACGAAATAATTTCGTCAAAAAGTTGAGATTTCTGGTTTTGTCAAATATCACGTGATTTGATGACGAAAGGGTCGTCGAAAATAACGAAATAGTGCTCAAGGATTGCCAAATCGTCAAAATTGAGCGTTTCATTTATGACAGTGCAAATGAATGTTGAGGGTGTTTTTTTTTTTTTTTTTTTTTTTTCCCCCGACTCGACCACTGATGGTGGATAAGTGCCTAAGAACGTATAGACACGCGAAATATCCATTTTGACGATTCCCGAGTTAGTTACAACGAGTTTCATCGTGACGTCTGTATGTACGTATGTATGCATGTATGTGCGTATGTGTGTATGTATGTCGCAGAACTCGAGAACGGTATGTCCTAGAAAGTTGAAATTTGGTACGTACGGGGTCTAGTTGTGCACCTCCCCTTTTGGTTGCATTCGGGTGTTTCTAAGGGGGTCTTTTGCCCCTTCTGGGGGGGAAATCATTGTTAATTTCGATGTAAACTCAAGCGGTGTTACAATTTGGCAGACACTTGGCAATATATCGCAAGTCTTTTGGGTCGCCAAGTTTTGTCGTCAACTTGGTGACAAATTTGGCGATTTTTTTTTTTTTTGAGCAATCACGATTGCTTATTGCTTTCATTTGACTGTTTTTGGCGTCCTATCATTTTATTTTCCCACCGCCACCCTCCGCACCATCACCGTCGACCGGCTCCTCACGATGCTGCACCTATCGCGAAATCCGTCTCCAGGTTGCATCCATGTCCTACACACACGCGCATAGATACACAACTACACACACATACACACACACACATACACCTACACACACATAGCATACACATACATACACGCATACATATAGACACCTACACACACACGAAAACATGCACACATACACACAACTACCCACACATTCATGCCTGCACACAGACACAAACACATATGCCTACACACACATACACATACCCCCTACGCACAAGCACACATACCCCCACACACAAACACACACGCCTACATACACACACACGTGATTGCGAAAAACATAATTTGAATTAAAGATGTCAAAATTCAAATTATTATTATTATTTTTTTATTATTTTAATCTGGTTTCAATTTGGCCACTGTTGGTGGTATTTAGAGAGTAAACTATTGAATCACATTAAAATTACCAATAATGGGAAAATGACATTAAATTGGAGTAACAGGAAGTTATGTGAGGCACACATCAGCTCGTTTTTTCTAGTAAGATAGTATTTTAGAAGTTTTTTTTTTATTTTTCTTTCACTTAGCAGACGATTTTTTACTGACTTAGTTCAAATGAATTTTTTTTTGCAATCAAAAATATTTAAATTTGTTTTAAACGCAAAATGATGAAAAAAAATCACTTTTTAATTTTCATCGTATTGCTCCACCACTTCCAAAAACTCAAAAAAGTTCCTGAGTATAGAGGAGTATAAAAGACATTTTCTGATAAAATTTGAGGAGTGACACTTTTTAGAAAGGCCATTGGAAAAATATATATAAATCTTATTTCCGTCTCCAAAAATCGGCTTTTCGTTAAAAAATACTGACTGTATATCGACTGTAATAATTTTCATGTATTTTATTCCTAAAAATAAGGGGAAAAATTACCATTCATTAATTTTGAATTTTACTATGAAAAAAAAAATCGAAGAAACAGGCCTTTTTTGAAAAACTCGAAGTTCGATTGAAATAAATAGCTGAAAATTTGGCTAATTTTTTTTTATTCGGCACCAAAATGATCCATCAAGTATGTGCCGAAAAAGCAGCAAGGGCAGATACTCCGATGGTTTTCTTTTCTATAAGCCTGCTTTTAAGCCAGGAGTGCTCATCCCCACAAGCTCAATGACACAAATCCCTCTCCCCTCCCCCATTTTTTTAAACCCTCTTTTTTTACTTCCTTTTACAAACGAGCTGATGTGTGCATCACATGCCTTCCTTTTACTCCAATTTAATGTCATTTTCCCATTACTGGCAATTTTAATGTGATTCAATAGTTTACTCTCTAAATATCACCAACAGTGGCCAAATTGAAACCAGATTAAAAGTGAAGTGATTAAGTGAAAAATTTTTCGCGAATACAATACTTCCTTTTATGTAAAAGGAAGTAAAAAGGATGTATTGTATTCGCGAAAAAAAGTTTCACTCAAAAATCGACCTTAATTTCCATTTTACTCACCCCCGAAGGGGTTTTTTTTTCGACTCGACCAGACGTGGATAAGTGCCTAAGAACGTATAGACACGCGAAATATCCGTAATGACGATTCCCGAGTTGATTACAACGAATTTTCTCGTGACGTCTGTATGTACGTATGTATGTATGTGCGGATATACGTATGTGCGTATGTATGTCGCATAACTCAAGAAGGGTAAGTCCTAGAAAGTTGAAATTTGGTACGTAGACTCCTAGTGGGGTCTAGTTGTGTACCTCCCCTTTTGGTTGCATTCGAGTATTTCTAAAGGGGTCTTTTGCCCCTTTTTTGGGGGAAATCATTGCTAACTTCGATGTAAACTCAAGTGATGTTATAATTTGGCAGAAACTTGGCAATATATTTCGGTTTAATTATTTCGGTAGCAAATTATTTCGGTCGCAAATTTGGCGACAAATTTGGCGGGTTTTTTTTTTTTTTTTTTTTTTTTTTTTTTTTTTAAATCCGTTTTAATTTGTCCACTGTTGGCGATATTTAGAGAGCAAACTATTGAATCACATTAAAATTGCCAGTAATGGGGAAATGACATTAAATTGGAGTAAAAGGAAGTCATGTGATGCTCGTTATTTTTTATTTTTAGCTCTCTTTTTTATTTAATTTACTTTTTTTCAATTTTTTAAATTTATTTATTTATACATTTATTGTTAATAATAATAATAATTATTATTATTTTATTTCAAAAGTTCTATGCTACACCAATGACTAACACACGCATACACAAACTAAATAAATAAATGAAATGAAATATAAACAAAATGAAATAAAATAAAATAAATCAATAAATAAATTTAAATAAATAAATAAATAAATTTAAAAAAAACTCCCCCAAAAGAATTATGGCGCAACTTGCGCCATAATTCCCCCTTGTGAACACCCCTGTTTTAAGCCAAAACTTTGGGCGTGTGCTCGTTTGACACATTGATATTTTATGATTAGTTAAATGAAACGAGGAATTAATTAATTACGAGTACTTAATTAACGAGTTAAATGAAACAAAATGTATTTGCTGAAATATACATAAATGAAATGCTTAAAGAGAAAACAATGAAACTGTAAGCTGTTTGATTTCATTAATATTTAATAAACAGCTGCGTCAGAGCTGTTAAGAGACATGTTCATTTTTGAATCAAAATCCAACGAAATTGTTGAATAGTTAGTGAACAAAGCTCAAAAAAAGGTTTTTTATACCAGGATTTGAGCCCCCAAACAGTGAGGCCCTGGGCAAGTGTGCCACTTGCCCTTGTGAAAATCAGGACCTGAATATTGTGACACGTTTTTGTCTAAGCAATAACTAGGCAATTGATACGAATGATTAAACGATCATAATATATAGATTGGAAACCGATATTTTTCTACACTATTATTAAATTTGGTGGAATTGGTTAGCTAGCGATGTAATTTATAAAAAGTAAAATGTTTTCCTTCGAGCAAAAAGATAGATAACTAACCTAATTAAACACACAAATAAGAAATAAGATTGCAGCTTTTATTTGGAAAATTTTATCCTAAAGCTCACAATTTTATTATTAATAAAGAGATTCCATGTTAATTCTAAAACACGAATCTACAAAATTTGTGCAACAAATTAAATTGGTTTTCTCTTCTAACCAAATTGGTAATCTAACGTTTCCACATACCATTTCCATTACTAGTCATAAAAAGTACAACTTTACACGGTTTGAGCTTTACTTTGTAAAAAACGTCATTTTAAGTGATCCGAAAATAGCTTCTCGACTTCATAGCTATCCACGAAGTTTGACTGATGAAACACCAACACCTTTCACAGCCTCTTTCTTCTGACTTATCGCACTTGACTCCAATTTTAGGTTTAAACTGAAACGGTGCGTTATTTTCTGGGGAGTAGGGGGGCAGTAATGAGGTTAATTTGCATTTGTAACTTAATATAATTATTCCCTTGAAAAAAGAAAGCCGTGATGCAACATTGTTCCGTGGATAATCGCTTCCGAAACAATTCGATTTCAAAATCCAGCAAAAAGTAGATCAGAATGCCAAAAGAAGAAAAACATCTCCAGCCCTCGCCGATTTTGTTCCTTTGGGTATCTGTGCTGATCATCGGTGAAATAGTTCAGAGCCTCGGGGCAGCAATCGGCACGTGAACACAGAAAAATTCGGTCTCGGTGAAAAAGGGAAAGTTGATTGGTATCGCTCCTTCTTGCTCGCCCCCGGCAAAACTTCAACCGCAAGGACACACGCATGCTGGCCCCATTATAAGGTTCCTCTCGCAGAGAGAGAACGGTCGAAGCCTGTTTATATGAACATCGGTAGGGTTGAGTGTCTAATAAGGTTGTGCAAAATCAATTATATAGCAGCGTTGCGTTGAAATTGAAATTTTTAATTCAAAACTGAAGCGACGAAATGGGAACCCTTCGATACTAGCAGTACGTTACCGTCCTTGCTACAAGCAGGGACTCCCCGAATATTAACTTTTGGAAGAGTGGAAATTCTCAATTTGCTGAATGGAACTCCGAATTTCGCAGAATGGCAGAATGTTGACAATTTTGCGGAATAACACTCTAAATTTCGTTGAATGATGATAATTTTACCAAATACTTGTGATGGGACTGCATTTTAACATCTAAGACATTGAACCCTGTCTTGTACTTTTTTCAATTGGTTGTGTGCTTTCAAACAATAGATGAAAGCACAATTTTCTACTTCGTGAACAGAATCGTTCATTGATTTCCTTTTTACAGAGTGCGCTAACTGTTTCCCCGTCGCAGGTTTTGGTTTCATACTTTTTTCTTTGATGTCTTCTATTTCTGCATCAATGGAAACTTTTAAATCTTAAATAATTTATCTTTTTTTTTTTTTTTTTTTTTTTTTGTAGCTTGTAACTGCTTTTGTCTAAG